>NC_136272.1:46592418-46597418 GCF_964187855.1 Myxine glutinosa | reverse complement strand
TGTTGTTGGTGTTGTTGTTCCATGAGGAAGAGATGCGGGGAGGTATTGGGAGGTCCTAAACTTTCTAACGGTGCCATACAATCACATTCTGGTGCAACGAAGAGTCAGAATTAATGGAAACGAGTCCTTAACTGACATAGACTAAGAATAACTAGCAAGATGTCCTATAGTTGTCTACGTGAGATGCGGTGAACCTGGGCACGACATTTAATGGGGGAAAAAGGGGAAGGTCGGGGCTACAGAGTGTTGTTTACAGACAATGGGACTAGGGAATGGGGGATTGGGGATAGTTGGGGAGTATTGGGGAAATAGGGGAATATTTACAAGCGGATATGGATGGAGGCCAAATCCCATATCCGCAACATTGCACCCTTCTCTACCTCGGGGCGTCCCGACCCGATAAATCTTTACCTACGTTAGTGTGGCACTCAGATGTAGTTCCCTCTACTATTAACTCAACCCTGAGTGCGACAGTTTTACAGATGTTCACAAATGAGTAAATATGTCCCCCTGTGACGTTGCACCCTTCTCCTCACAGAAACACACCCACAGGATAACCGAATCGCGGAAAGAATCCTCAAACTAAACATACAGCCGGTAGGGAGCATTATTTACACAAGACTACACTGATATTTACACTATGATCCAGGACCTGTTTTTGGAGGAACACATGCAGATGTTATGCACAGAGAGAGCACGCATGCCAGCATCGATACACCAACCCACGAGTGCCCTGTGGCCTTACGGCCTTTAATAATGTGCAGAGCACCCCATCCAAGCACCAAAAGCACCACCCCATCATGTACAGTCAGCACCATCCGGTGCACCAATAAAGTGTTCAACGTCACCGGTGGGGTCGCAGCCGGCCGATGTTCTGCCGCTGGTCTTGCCTTCCTGAAGTGCACTTGGCCTTCTGGCTTCTTTCAAAAATAAAGAAAGGCGCCAACCGCGTCCATTTCTGTATTGTGGCCGTCAGGGGGCCAACTAAAAGTGGTTCACCTGTATGGCATAGGTGCCACGTTGACCCATAGGTCCATCGACGGGTGGTGCTTGGCCGCAAAAGACTGCGGTCCATGGTGGGCGGCCACAAAAATTGCGGTCCATATGGTGTATCGATCCAGGCAGCAAGCAGCGAAAGTGCAGGCCCACAACTGCGGAGCCAGCACCTCTCTCTCCTCTCTCTCTGCCCCAAAGCCAGATCCTCGGAGGTGGGAGACAAAAGAAGAAGACAAGTGAGTAAGGTGGTAAGGGCGCAAAAGTGCACGCAATACAAGGTAATGCACACTGGGGGCACATGGGAACCAGGTGAGACAGGTACGTTCCTACCGTACGCCCCCCCCCCCCACCAGGTAACCTACATTGCCCCTCCCTTACCCCTTACTGTATCCACAAAACACAACACTACCCATAAACATCTACTTTACAAATCAACAAACGTCCCTACTGTCTTCCCCGTTCCTCCCATAAACCAAATTTGTCTTCTCTCCCTCCTAACCAATCAAATTTGCCAATTCCAACTCTCATCAAAATTGGCCATCACCAATTCATCATCAGTCCCTCCTAAGGAGGGAGAGATGGAATCACCCCAATGTCTTATCCACGTCGTGATGCGTCTCACAAATCAAACAGCAATTCTCATTTCCTGCAACACAAAACAAAGGAACACAGGTGTGGAGTCATCATCATCACCTCAGGTAAGTGGCTGCGTATGGTGCGACAGGTTCATCAATCCTAACTATTTCCTAAATGACTTTAACAACTTTACATTACCCGGGGTCTTTCTCCTGCCAAACCATTGGCCCACTTACACTATGGGTTCTAAAAACCAATTCCCATTGCCCAATCTGTGGTGCCTCTCAATTTGGGGTCTCACTCCCCCGATTCATCTCCCGGTGCCCTCGCACAATGTCTGGGCTGTGACATGTAGCTCTCCCAGCAGGTCTACCCACCTGCACACCTCCACCACCGTAGTTGCCACCCGAGCTTACCTGATCCTCACCCTAACCTAACTAACTGGGGAAGGCCCTCTCGCACTCTCACCCCCTCAGTGCCCTCTCTGGCACGGGCTGCCCGATCCACACCCGGGATCCTCAGGCACCCACTGACACTAACGGCTCCCAGAGCCCACCTGCGGCCTCACCTGGCCGACATCCTCACAGTGGTGGAGTGCCCAAACCAACTACACACACTAACAGGCTACACGCCCAGCCATTTCCACAACACTAATGCACCCATCCACAATACCATTCTGCAACCGCACCACAAATGCCAATATCCAACCACAATTTACCTATACCCTCTACCTAACACTTACACTACCCGCCCCGGGTACTCGTGAAAGGGGTCCACTCTTCCCCCATCCACACCTTCGCACCATGCACACCACTCCGTACCACTTACTCCAATACTCCATGTATTCCACACACCTGTACTTGCACACCTGTGCTCTCACACCTGGTGCCACCTGCACCCTTCTCTCCCCAAGCGCATTCGCGCTGATCCACAACACTCACTACTCATACACTGCTCCACACACCTGTCCAGTTCTCACACAGCATCATCTCATCTAACTACTCCCCTCTGAAACTTGCGCTTCCCAGTCGTCCCTTTAAACTATTGCGCTCCCTCGTCATTATCATCCACTCTAATCTACCTGCGTCCCCACTACAGGTATCAGTCACTATCTAACCTTAACGTCACCTAATGTCATCTTCACTAGATCCCTATCACTATAACCTAACCCACCCGGGCTAGTTTTCACTGCCATCACCCCATAAACTATAGCGCATTTGCCCCATTGTTTGTGAGGGATGACAGAGTTGCCATCCCACCACATCGGGCATCTCCCACTACCAATTTTGCACATCAAATTTCAACCAATCAAAAATTTGCCAATCACTACTCATCAGCTGCCAATCATTACTGCCAATCCTTTGCCAATCATCAAATTTTGTTTTTCTAATTTCGGGGCCTAAACACTATCCTCGTCATTACCGTCTACTTACTAATGCCTCTCGGTGCGCCAATTCACGTCCAAAGCCCGGCTTCGTAAAGCCGAGCAATGAATGTGGGTTGTTTGGTGCCAGCGGCTGGATACGTCCCGCATTCGGTGCAGGGAAGGAGGTTTACCCGGGCCGAGGTCCCACGCACCATCTCGGCGTGGAGCCATCCAATGTCCCGATCTCGACCTGCCGGCACGTCTCAATAGAAAGTGGTCGCCATGACGACCCTTCCTATCGGGCTGCCCGCTCCGCCTAGTGGAGCCCGGACGCGGCCGTTCCAAGCGAGGCCCGGCCACCGAGGGCTCGATTCGGCTATAAGTCGTTCTAACCTCTAACCTGGTTACCGTCGATGCCTCACCTGGATGCTTACAAGCATACGCTACCCCTTTCTTGCTCATACCTCCAGCCGTTTCCATGCTCCTCGTCGTACCTTCTCTAACACACCCAGGTACACTCATTCCACTCCCAGCCTTGGTCACACACCTGACCACCGAACACTTTGGCACACATTCGTTGGTCGCACACCTCACCAACACACCTCTTCGCGCCCCTTTCTCGGTCACCTCCTCTGTGACAATCACAGGTGTGCTTTCAGTCGCACACCCAACCACGTGCCTCACTACCAATTCCAGCGTGCATTCCCACACACGCTCTACCATTCCAGGTGTGCTTCCTTTCTCACCTGCCACAACCAACTCACGCTCCGTGTCACTCTTACTACTCTCACCTCCACTCTTGACAGCGCACTCACCCTTACTCTCGACAGCGCACTCTTTCCTCATGCACCGTCCGATACACACCTTTCTCGCGCACACTCTCCCGTTACACCCTCTGTAACACTCACCACAGGTGTACACTCTTCCTTACTTTTGACAGCGCACTCTTTCCCCATGCACCTGTCCGTCACACATCTTTCTCGCACACCCTCTCCCGTTATATCCTCTGTAACACTCACCACAGGCGTGCATTCTCCCTTTACACCCTCCGTAACACTCCTCACTACGCGCTTCCATGTGCTCCCTCGCACACGCGCTACGACCGACTCACTCTCGACAGCTCCCTCACTCCTTGGCACGCACTTTTTCCTCACACACCCCAGAGTCGGACTTTCTCGCACACCTCCTTTTTCGCACACCAGACCTGTCGCACACTTCACCAACGGCCTCTCACGAACACCCGGGTCTATCTCGACCCCCAAGCTTCTTAAATCACCTGGCGCATCATACGCACGACCATATTGGTCACCACTTACACCGGGTCCTCTTCCTCTTCGCTTCTCCTCCATCACCTGGGAATCCCTCATCCGGTTAATGAGCACATCATCACGATCCGAACACAGACTTTGGACCAATTCTTTTATCTCCTCTTTTATCTCTTTCTTATCCCCTCTCCGTCGCTTCTTAATTTCGCTCACCCCTTCTTCCACTTCTTCTAATTTCTGCTTCACCTCTTTTATTTCCCGGTACGTCTCCTCAAGCTCGTCCTCCAAGGCTACCTTGACCGTTTCCATATGCGTCCTCACCTGCCGGTCCTTCGTCTCCATTACCTCTGTCACCTCGTCCAACCTCGTTGTCAGTCCCTCACGTACCATCTGACATTCCCTCTTCGTCGCTATCAAGTCGTCTTTTAGTTCTTTCTGTGTCGCTTTTAACCCTCCTAGTACCGCAGTGTTCCTTTGTACCTGCTCCACTAACTCAGTCTGTCCCACCGTCAGCTGTTCCACCTCCTGCGTCAGGTCCTCTATGCCCCCTTGTAACTTTACAGTCCCCTTTCTCACCTCCTTCTCCATGTGCTCCTTACAGTGCCTCACCTCCTCGCGCACTCCTCCGACCTCCTCACTCACACCTCTTCTGATCTCCTCTCCCATCACTTGCATCTCCTGCCCAGATGCCACCCTCATCTGCTCCATTTCCTCCCTGTGAGCATCCAGTTTAGTTTCTACCCCCATTCTGACCCCCTCTATCTGCTGCCCCATTTGTTTAACTTCCCTTTCCGCTT
>NC_136272.1:46539918-46589918 GCF_964187855.1 Myxine glutinosa | reverse complement strand
AAATGACTGCAAAGTATTAATCGAATTACCATATTTTATCAAAACTTCCATTTTCTAACTGTGTGTCATTATAGTAAGTTTAGTAATTAATCCTATTTATATAAAACAAAATAGGGACAATTCCCCTGGGCTCATCTGGTAGAACCAGGGAACCACTGGTAAGTGTGGGTGACTCACAAAATAGGTAACGGAGAAGAAAGTAAATACCTATTTTGGGGGGCAAGCCCCTGATTTTTTTAATGTTGTGAACAAACTTTGTTACATCACATCACAAAAAATATAAAGAAATCTCGCATCAGGATCTTCACCAAAATTGATTCAATTCGTCCTTTTCACACACCCAACCTGTCCACCAAGTTTTGTCTGAATCCGTCCATAACTTTTTGAGATATTTTGCGACATATCATTTTTGGCCCGATCTCCCAATGGTGAAGAATCACTAAGATTTCTGAGATCCGGATCCGAATCTTCACTAAAATCTAATAACTTTCTCATCACATCACCCAACCGCTACGCCAAATTTCGGCCAAATCTGTCCACAACTTTTTGAGATATCGTGCTATGTGCCGGTTTTAGCCCTATCACTCAATGGTGAAGAATCACTTAAAAAATAAATAATTCTCATATCCGAATCCATATTCAGAATTTCACCAAAATCGAATCCATTTGTGCTTGTCACACACACCACCTCTCCACCAAGTTTCGTCCAAATCCGTCCACAACCTTTTGAGATATCCTGCTATGTATCGTTTTTGTCCCTATTCTCCAATGGTGAAGAATCACTTAAAACATTCTAGTAGCCGGATCCGAATCCTTTTTGAGATATCTTGTTCACAGACAGACAGACAGACAAATGAAAAATCACTCATAGAGCGACACTTGGCAACAGAGAACAAAGTAGAATGGCACTCAGTAGAGCATACTTTTGACCTCACAAATAATTGGTGGTTGAATTATGTGACCTGATATGCCAATCTTCTTCAAATTAAGTTAATCGGATGAAAACTGTCAATTTTAGAAATTTGGCCTATGTTAACCTTTTGGTCTTTGTTGACCTCAAAAAGATATAATTGGTGGTTGAATTCAGTGACCTGATTTGAAAATCCTCTTCAAATTTCAAGTCAATTGGATGAAAATGTATGATTTGAGAAATTAGTTCTATGTTGACCTTTTGAGCTCAAAAATAATCTGTGGTTGAATTCACTGACCTGATATGCAAATCTTCTTCAAATTTCAAGTCAATCGGATGAAAATTGAGGATTTCAGGAAATTTGACAAGGTTGTAGACCTTTGGCCTATGTTGACCTTTTGTCAATTATGATCGGGACGAATTCAGAGCCAAGGTATGATAAAATAGCAAACTTGTCTTTATATTCGTGTTTCGATGGGTGCTCAAAATATAACATTCGATATAAATAAGCTGTTCCTCAATCACAAACTGGCAATCATAAACTGATCAGATGGACAAACATGACGAATTGCTAAACCCCGCTTCTTGCTTTGCGTATGCAAATCAGGGCAACAAGTCAATAAACCAGGGACAATACATCAGGAAACAAGAATCAGGAAAGCAATAACAAATCAAGGAGGGTCAGCAGCGATCATAAATTAATAATAATAACAAGAATATATTCCAATTACAATGATGATTTTGACATAATTTTCTAATTGTGTGTGCGTGTGTGTGTGTGTATATATATATGTGTGTGTGTGTGTGTGTGTGTGTGTGTGTGTGTGTGTGTGTGTATATATATTTTTTGGTTATGACCAAATATATATATGTATATATGTGTGTACACATAATTAATAGATTTTTTGGTTATGACCAACTCTACCAAAATAGCAAAAGGTTAACGGACAGACGGATGGATGGACGACCCGGCAGACGGACAGTCATCCTGACATCGCTACCCATTTCGCAAGTTAATCTATTCGCTAATCAGAGTAGATGAACTAAAAACGATATTTACTCTTAATTGTGTTGGTAGGGGAGTGGGGAGGGTTTGGAGCTGCACAAGCCATTATAAATACGTATGTATATATATATATTGTTACGGACCGCAGATAAGGATGTTGATTTGCCGAGCGGATGGCACCGCGGCCGAACAGTTACCCCGACTAACCCGATTCCCGAACGTTGGCCGGATCGCGCCACAGATATTCAATATGGAAAAGACAAAAGCGACACGGATGGGAAGAAGAAGAAGAAGCAGACAAAAATAGGGAATACGAATATAATTTATTTACTATTTACAACCAAAAGTAACCAAGGAAGAAGGAAAGATAAGAAAATAATTTACAGAAGATATTAGAGACACAGTGCAACGCTAGCTTACCTACAGTCTTAATTAACCCAGGGACAGAACAAACAAGGACAGACTCACGCGGGGAATGATGATAGGACTGGCAGGAGGTGAATGGCTGGAGGGAGAGGAAGGTCCACGGGTACTGCAGCACGATCGGCGCATTTAGCAGCCGTCGTTCCTTCGCGGCCCTGCTCAAGAACTGCCGTCAAGGCCCCAAGCTGCTGTGGCTGCTGCTGTGCTGCTGCTGCTGCTGCTGTGTGTACGTCGCGTGCTTTTTCCAGGACTCATCTGACTCGTCCCAGGTGGGGGCGCCTTCTGCGGGTTATATATGCCACGCCCCTGAACCTTCGCGAACCTCCTTGATGTTTCTCTCCACACCCTCTCCAAGTCCAACCCCTTGTTCGTGGTTGGTTGAGTGGGGCTGACTCACTCCTCCCCTCTATGATGAGGTGGGGACACGCCTTTCTTCCCCGACCCGAGCACATGTTCAATGGTGGTTTTGGGGCGAAATCAGCAACCCACAGCTGTAGCAAACCTGGCAAACTGCCCAGTGCAGTTGGCAATGGAGACTCGGAGGGGATGTAGCTGGCAATTGAGGCTTGGCAATGACGCAGTTGGAAATGGAGGTTTTGGGAATGGGAATGAAAGTGGATCTATCTTGTTTCACTTGGTGCAATGGAGTGTCATCTTAATGGAAGACAAGGCCTTACCCTAATACACATAATAAGGAAATAAACTACTGAACAGGGGTATTATGGTGTCCTCCATGTATGCTTTATGGAACTAACTACGGGAACGCCCTTTGACCTTTATACAACCACAAACGGAGGGAGGAGGGGCGATATTTTCAACAACCTTTTACAACACAATAAAAACACAATAAAAAAAACACAATCCTCATATCCACAACACTGCACCCTCCTCCTCTTAGGCACGTCCCGGGCCTCTTACCTTAACTTTTAGTGTGGCACGTAGGTGTAGTTCCCTCTACTTTTAACCTGACCCTGAGTGCGACAGTTTTAAAACATAAATAAATATGTCCCGCTGCTCCATTGCACCCTGCCTAACAGATTCACGCCCACAGTTAACCGAATTGCGGAATGGTCTTCAAACTATACATTGACGGTGGGGAGCATTATTTACAATTGACGCTACTTTTATTTACAAAACGCAACCCAGGACCTGTGATTGTTCTTTCTGGGGGGGGGGGGGGGGGGAGACAGTCTGCTCTGCATCGACGCACCATGAAAGCACCCAAAACGCACCAACACACCCTCAAGCACCAATCGGTGCTCAGTCATCACTGTTCATCAAAATAAAAACAACAACCCCTAACCCTGCTGGTGGTCTCTTGCTCTTCGGCTCCCTCTGCTGGCTATTTGCTTTCTTCCAGATGTTGTCATTTTCTTTGCTGGCGGCCTATTTGCAATAAAACTTGCACAAAACGTGTCCATTTTTATTTTATTTATGGCCCACAGGGCCGACTAGTGTGGTTCACCTGTGGGGCATCGGTGCCCTGTGGCCAAGGTCCACCAGCAAGATATCGGGCCTTCATGGCCGGTGCCAGCAGAGGGGCCATGCCCCAACCCACGGGGTCCATAAGTGGTGCTGAGCCACAGACATGTGGTCCATAATGTGGTGCATCGATGCAGACAGCTGTGGTTGCGAGAGGTTCGGGCGCACAATGGCCGACTCACGCACGCTACCCTCGGCACCCAGTGGCGCACAGGTCCTCATGTGGGAGACAAAAGGGGGAAAAGACAGATGAGCGAGGGGTAAGGTCACAAGGGTACACATCAATACAGGCAATGCAAGGCGAAGTGCGTACGGAGAGCGAAGTGAGAAAGCTCGTCCCTACCGTACGTCACCCCCCCTGTCACCTACTCTACCCTTGCCCTTACCCCATATTTACAAAATCGACACATTTACAAATTCGTCACTACTGTCACATCTTCCCCCTATACCAAATTCATCTTTACTCCCTCTACTTCAAAATTTGCCATCACCAAATTCATCATCAATCCTCATAAGGAGGAAGAGATGGAACAACAAGCACAATGTCACACCCACGTCATGATGCTTCTCACATTCCAAACATTTGCATCATAAAAATAATAAAAACAACCTGGCATGGTGTGGAGGTACGTCATCCCAGGTGAGTGGATGCAGATGGTGCGAGGAGACTTCAATCCTAACTATCCTCTAAATGACTTTAACACACTTTACACTACCTGGGGTCTTTCCCTGCCAAACCATTGGCAATCTTACTCTATGTGGTTTTAAAAACCAATTCCCATTGACCAAACTGTGGTGCTTCATCAATTTGTGGTCTCACTCCCCCGATTCATCTCCCTGTGCCCTTGCACAATTTCAGGACTGGGGCGTGTAGCTCTCCCAGCAGGTCTACCCACCTGCACACCTCCACCACTGTAGTTGCCACCCAAGCTTACCTAGCTCCTTGACCTAACCTATCTAATTGGGGAAGGCCCCTCCTGGCTCTGTCACCCCTTGGTGCCCTCTGGCACTGGGCTACCCGGGTCCGTCCTCCGGATCCTCGGGCCCCATCCACAACAACTCTACCGGCTCCCAGAGCCCACCTGCGGCCTCACCTGGCCGACATCCTCATAGTGGTGGAGTGACCAAACCAACTACACACACTAACAGGCTACACGCCCAGCCATTTCCACAACACTAATGCACCCATCCAAATACCATTCTTTCACCCGCACCACAGATGCCAATATCCAACCACAATTTACCTATACCCTCTACCTAACACTTACACTACCCTCCCCGGGTATTCGTGATGGGGTCCATCCTCCTTTCCCCCATCCACACCTTCGCACCATCCACTCCACTCCACAGTTTCCACCATACTCACTCCACGACCATCCATTCCAATACTCCATATACTCCAGACCATTTATTCCATACTCCATGTATTCCACACTCCATGTATTTCACACAACCATTCTCCATACACCTGTTGTTGCACACCTGTGCAATCACACCTGGTGCCACCTGCACCCTCCTTCCTTCCTGGACCATTTGGTCAGCACAACTCACATCACTATCACTCACTCATACACTGCTCCATACACCTGTCCAGTTGCACACCTGTGCAATCACACTACAACTCACAATCATTTACTCATACCCTGCTCAATACACTTGAATACACATCCAACACTCACACGGCATCATCTAATCTACCTGTTGCCCTGCTAACTTAGTGCTCCCCGTCTTCCCTTTAAACTAAGCACATACCACGTCATTATCATCCACTCTAATCTACCTGCGTCCCCACTACAGGTATCATTGTCACTAACTAATCTTAACGTTACCTATTGTCATCTTCTCTAGATCCCTACACATTATATCCTAACCCTCCCGGGCTAGTTTTCACTGCCAAACCCCATAACCTAGTGCTCCTTTGCCCCCTCTGTGAGAGATGGCAGAGTTGCCATCCCATCACATCGGGTATCTCAAACTATAAATTTTGCTCACCAAATTCCATCCAATCAAAAATTTTCCAATTACTGCCAATTCTATTCACTTTTCTAAATTTCGGATCAAAAACACTATCAGTATCATCATCATCACAGTCCGCTTTATCTGAGCCTCGTGCGTCGTCACATCATTAAAACTCGGCTTCGCAAAGCCGAGCAATGAATTCGGGTGGTTTGGTCGTCTGCAGGTTGAATCCGTCCGGCTTTCGCTTCAAGGGAGGTGGTTTGGTCGGGCCGAGATTCCACGCACCATCTCGGCGCGGCACCTTGCGGTCCCGGGCCCGATGGCTCAATCTCCCCCGGTCTGAACCCCGTCCCCGCCAGGGGGCACCGTTCCGCTTCCTCCCACTCACCCTTGAACCGGACCGGTCGCCTCGCCCGACAAGGCCCGGGCTCGACCGTGCAGGGCGGGGCCAAGCCCGAATCGGCAACGACGCTTCGAAGAGAAGCGACGCAGCATCGATCCGCGCCGGGCCTGGCATCCAACAAAGCACACCGCGCCCCGAGTGCTCGCATCGGCTATCCGTCGCCCTAAATGCTGCCCCGTTCAACGTCGATGCTTTACTCGCATGCCCACACGCACACGCGACCCTTTTGACACTCACAAAGCCCGGCGTTCCAACGCCTCCAGTGCATCCCCCACACTCCGTCCATTCCACCAACGCACTCCCTGTTACACACCACACCTCTCGTGCACACTCTTGCGCACACCTCGGTCCACACCTCTCCTCCGTTACGTCCTCCGTAACACTCACCATGGGCGTGCACTCTTGCATCCACCCACTACCGCGCTCCGATGTGCTCCCTCGCACTCGCGCTACCACCAACTCAGGTGTGCTTCCTCGCACACGTTCCACCACCACCTTACTCTCCGTGTCACACTCACCCTCGCACGTACACTCTGTATTGCTCTCACTCGCTGTGTCACACTCCGTACACCCCAACGTGCATTCTCGCTCGCACTCGGTATCACTCTCGCGCTTCGTAACACGCTCACCCCTTGACGCACACTTTTTTTTCACACGCGTGCCATTTCCACTCACACGGGACCCTTCACCAACGCCCGGGTGCCATATTGACCCCAATCGCGCGACAATTCTCTTGTCGTCAAACATCCTCCTGCAAAATCTCCCCGCACAATACACAGCACGACTCACCTGGGGGATTCCCTTCTCCACGCGCACCTGCAAATCTTTATAAGGATTAGCAAGTATGGCATCAGGATGTGCATTCAGACTTTGAGCAGTTTCCATTCCTTCCTCCGATTGTTGCTTTTTTAAGTCCCCGGTCTCTCCAATTTCAACTATACCCATAATTTCTTTGTTCACCTCGACGACCGCTGGCTTTAATAAAATCCCCTCTACCTCAGCGGTCGCCGGCTGCCCCAAACCCCGTGTCGCGATTTCTACCCCCGTCATTGTACCCACGCTTTCCTCCACCTCGCTCAACCAGCGCTTCTCGACCCGCGTTACCTCCTCGTGCACCCCTGGGACCTGCTCGCTCAACCCGCGGTCTCTGTCCCTCTCCGCTTCCCTTACTTCATATGCGACTCTGTCCCTCGCCAGTCCCTCATTTACTTATTTGGCCTGGGTAGTTATGTCCTTCAATTCGTCCCCTTTTATTCTATTACAACACCCTTCAATTAGATTTCCCAATTTTTCTCTCCGAGCCCTCCTTTCGTCCCTCATTTCTTTCATTTCCCTGCTAAATTTCTTCCTTTCTTCCCTCTGCTCGGCCATGTACGCCAGGCATTGTGTCATGAATAGGCCCCAGTCTGTTGGCACCGCGGGCTCGGCTGCCACGCGCTCGTACGAGGCGCCATTTTGCGCCTCTTCAACCACGTGCGCGAGAGCGCCATTTTGTGCGCCTGATACTCCCTCAACCACCTCCTCATTGCCCTCCTCCATTTTATCCTGGGTTACTCCTAACCCCTCTCCTAGTTCCCCCAACGGCATCCGATCGCCTTGACTAGCCATGGCGCGATTTCAAAATTCGGGTTTTTTTTTTTTTTAAACAAAACAAATTTCAGCAGCTCGTAATTTTGAGCGCGTTAAGCGCACTTCGGGTCCGTTCCCGCTCCCGACACCAATTGTTACGGCCAATAGTACAATTGGTGTTCCAAAATTTGGGCTAAATAAATTTAGTCCCAGGTTCGAATCCCTCTCCTGACACCAATTGTTACGGACCGCGGATAAGGATGTTGATTTGCCGAGCGGATGACACCGTGGCCGAACAGTTACCCCGACTAACCCGATTCCCGAACGTTGGCCGGATCGCGCCACAGATATTCAATATGGAAAAGACAAAAGCGACACGGATGGGAAGAAGAAGAAGAAGACAAAAATAGGGAATACGAATATAATTTATTTACTATTTACAACCAAAAGTAACCAAGGAAGAAGGAAAGATAAGAAAATAATTTACAGAAGATATTAGAGACACAGTGCAACGCTAGCTTACCTACAGTCTTAATTAACCCAGGGACAGAACAAACAAGGACAGACTCACGCGGGGAATGATGATAGGACTGGCAGGAGGTGAATGGCTGGAGGGAGAGGAAGGTCCACGGGTACTGCAGCACGATCGGCGCGTTTAGCAGCCGTCGTTCCTTCGCGGCCCTGCTCAAGAACTGCCGTCAAGGCCCCAAGCTGCTGTGGCTGCTGCTGTGGCTGCTGCTGCTGCTGCTATGTGTACGTCGCGTGCTTTTTCCAGGACTCATCTGACTCGTCCCAGGTGGGGGCGCCTTCTGCGGGTTATATATGCCACGCCCCTGAACCTTTGTGAACCTCCTTGATGTTTCTCTCCACACCCTCTCCAAGTCCAACCCCTTGTTCGTGGTTGGTTGAGTGGGGCTGACTCACTCCTCCCCTCTATGACGAGGTGGGGACCCGCCTTTCTTCCCCGACCCGAGCACATGTTCAATGGTGGTTTTGGGGCGAAATCAGCAACCCACAGCTGTAGCAAACCTGGCAAACTGCCCAGTGCAGTTGGCAATGGAGGCTTGGAGGGGATGTAGCTGGCAATTGAGGCTTGGCAATGACGCAGTTGGAAATGGAGGTTTTGGGAATGGGAATGAAAGTGGATCTATCTTGTTTCACTTGGTGCAATGGAGTGTCATCTTAATGGAAGACAAGGCCTTACCCTAATACACATAATAAGGAAATAAACTACTGAACAGGGGTATTATGGTGTCCTCCATGTATGCTTTATGGAACTAACTACGGGAACGCCCTTTGACCTTTATACAACCACAAACGGAGGGAGGAGGGGCGATATTTTCAACAACCTTTTACAACACAATAAAAAAAACACAATCCTCATATCCACAACAATATATATATATACATATATATATATATATATATATATATATATACATATATATATATATATATATATATATATATATATATATATATATATATATATATATATATATATATATATATATATATATATATATATATATATACATATATTATATATATATATATATATATATATATATATATATATATATATATATATATATATATATATTGTTATGAATTTGGGGGTAGAGTGATATATAGATCAGGTAGATCTGTGTAGGTATCATGCTCCGAATATCGTGATAGGGAACCCCACATGTAATAAGTTTGTTTCGGCGGTTTGTTCGCGTAAGTGTATCTTTGTGATCATACAAGGATGATCCTTGTGCTAACTCGAGTAGGGATTATGTTAATTCCCCTGTTCGTGAGACCTGGTGATTTATCCATTGTCCCATATGGCACCACACATAAACACTAGTGAGGAATCCCACCATTAAAAGCACCATACATAGCAAATAATAAAAATGGAAACCCACCCGGAAGCCATTTTGGGGCGCTGCCGCGAACCAACACTGTGGGGAAATACACATTGGAGCAAGCAGGCCAAAAGCCACGCCCTGGGGAACAGGGATTGGCCGGAGCAAAGCAAGAAGCAGCTCACTGAGTGGTGAAGTAAGAGCAAGAGAAGTGACGTACTGATTGGCCACCGACCGATGGGATGGGGAGGAGAGCGCGAAGCACTCGGCCAATGGTGAGGGTCTGATGCCCGAAGAACATCCTCGAGGTCGAGAGGCAACGGACTGAATGGTAGGGGGGAAAGGTGACGTCAGAATACGAGCGATAAAAGAACTCGCTGGCTGGCATTTTGCCCCTCTGGTTCTGGATACTTTCGCGCCTGGACGTCCTTCCTCGCCTTGGACTCTCTTCCCTTCTATCTCAATTGCCCCTTACGCCTTCCTCCGCCATCGACTCTCCTCTTTGTTCCGGACATCGCGAGCGATTGTGAGTGGACGAGAGCGGCTTGCCGCTGGAACACCACAAGGCCGGGGCGAGCGGGATGCCCGGTGAGGCCAAGCAGCGCGTGAACGAGGCGGATTGAGGCCTACTTCCCACCAACACCGGAGTGCGCGCTCGGACTGGACGATCGCTGCCAAGGCGCCGATTCAGCTGAGTGCACGATACCTTACACATTTATTTTCATTCCTTTTATTTTCCCTTCGTCCGTGTGATACGTCTGGTGTGGGAGCGCTCCACATAGGAACCTTATTATTTACCGCGTTTCCATTGTCCCGGCATTCCATTGTAAATAAACCCATATATTATTTTCCCCTGTACATTTTACATTGGTTTTTGCTTGAGTTACTTTCCAGGGTTGAAGGCTGCCGCGCAGGACCATCAGGTAAAAGCTGCCAGCTTCTTTTTCTTCTTTCTTCTTCCCACGCCTGTGTAGTGAGTCCGTATTTGATCATCGCCTCGAAGTAACGCTCGATTGCTATCCGTGATTTCCTGGGCTTCACAGAGGGGGATCACGCGACAATATATATATATATATATATATTGTTGCGGTTTTGAGAACCCCTCACTTTGTAAATACTTGTAAATAATATTCCATCATTTAAAAGGTTAAAGGTCGCACCCATAGTTAGTTCATATGCAACACGTAGGCCACCATAGGACTTTCAGTTATTTCTTTAGTATGTGTTTCAGATAAGGCTGTGTTCTCAATAGTTGAATCTGCGTTGCATTAATTAAATAAGGTAGGCCCCATTCGCTTCTTTGCCAGCCGCTCTCTCTCCAAGCTACGCCAGTATGCGCCCCCGTCAACTCGCCGTCAAGGGCGGAGCCGGTGAGCCCTCGCCAACCAACCAGGGCTGAGGTGAGCTCGCTGGCGGGCGTGGTTTCAAAGAGCGCGGATTGATTTCAAAGCGCGATATATAAGCGCGTGCAAAGCCCTTTGACGGACTTCTTTCGACGGACTCGTTGAGAAAGGCGCTTTATGAACTTATTGTTCGGGAGGCGCGCTTGTTTCAAAGGACTGCGCGGAGACGCTGATTGCACGAACTGCCTGTGATACGAGCCATTGATCGGGAGAGAGAGAGAGAGAGAGAGCTGGCACGAGCTACGTATTACGTATGCCGCATCCCAGTCCCCCCGATATATGTAACCCCGAGATACGCACGCGTCTGACGATACGCGCGAAGCTGCCTGCCGGGTTTCGCCCGCGGAACCGGAGCCTGGACTGGAGTGGACCGGAGCCGGATCCCATCGCCTGACCATCTGCCTGGACCTTCCTCCCCTACCACTACAATTCCGTGTGAGTCTGTCTGTTTATCCTGGGGTCGTAATAAGTAAGACTGTATAGGTAAGCCTGACCTGTGTCCTGCTATTTCTTCTTCTTCTTGTATATTCCTTTTGTTTCCTCTTCTTCTTGGGTGTAAATAAATCACCTTGTTATTTCTTGGTTTTCCTAATCCGATCGCCTCCGTCCTTTCTTTCAATTGAGTACCTGTGGCACGATTTGGAAACCGCTCAGGATCGGGTTAGTCTTTGTTAATGGCTCGGGCCGCGGATTGCTAACCGCTCGGCAATTTCCATCTTATCTGTGGTTCGAGCGGGAGTTATTTCCCTGCTTTATGGTCGGGTTTGTAAGTAGGTATTTGGGACTTCATTGACCAATCACCCTAGCTAATTCCGACCGGAAGGAGCGTCATAGCTTCCAGGATTGGGGGACGGCCAGCTTAAAAGACAAGGGGATTAACCCCCCCCCCCCTTGATAAGGGGAGCGCCGACCCCAGAATCCGCAACAATATATATATCCGGAGGAGGTTACCGGTACTCAAATTATCATTCCCAACGAGGAGGAGATTACCAGTACTCAAATTATCATTCCCAATGAGGAGGAGGTTACCGGTACTCAAATTATCATTCCCATCGAGGAGGAGGTTACCAGTACTCAAATTATCATTCCCATCGAGGAGGAGGTTACCGGTACTCAAATTATCATAACCATTGAGGAGGAGGTTACCAGTACTCAAATTATCATTCCCATAGAGGAGGAGGTTACCGGTACTCAAGTTATCATTCCCCATGAGGAGGAGGTTACCGGTACTCAAATTATCATTCCCAACGAGGAGGAGGTTACCGGTACTCAAATTAGCATTCCCAACAAGGAGGAGGTTACTGGGACTCAAATTATCATTCTCATCGAGGAGGAGGTTACTGGTACTCAAATTATCATTCCCATCGAGGAGGAGGTTACCAGAACACCACAAACTAACATTCCCAACGAGGAGGAGGTTACCGGTACTCAAATTATCATTCCGAATGAGGAGGTTAACATGACTACAAAAATTAACATTCCCAACGAGGAGGGTAACGTGACTACACAAATTATCATTCCCATCGAGGAGGCGGTTACCGGTACTCAAATTATCATTCCCAATGAGGAGGAGGTTACCAGTACTCAAATATAATTCGCATCGAGGAGCAGGTTACCGGAACGCCACAAACTAACATTCCCAACGAGGAGGAGGTTACCGGTACTCAAATTATCATTCTCAACGAGGACGAGGTTAACGTGACAACACAAATTAACATTCCCAACGAGGGGGAGGTTAACATGACTACACAAATTATCATTCCCATCGAGGAGGAGTTTACCGGTACTCAAATTCTCATTCTCAACGAGGAGGAGGTTACCGGTACTCAAATTATCATTCCCAATGAGGAGGAGGTTACCGGTACTCAAATTATCATTCCCATCAAGGAGGAGGTCACCGGAACGTCACAAACTAACATTCCCACCGAGGAGGAGGTTACCGGTACTCAAATTATCATTCCCAACGAGGAGGAGGTTAATGTGACTACACAAATTAACATTCCCAACGAGGAGGTGGTTAACGTGGCAACACAAATTATCATTCCCATCGAGGAGGAGGTTACCGGAACTCAAATTATCATTCCCAACGAGGAGGAGGTTACCGGATCTCAAATTATCATTCCCATCGAGGAGGAGGTTATCGGTGCTCAAATTATCATTCCCAACGAGGAGGAGGTTACCGGGATTTAAATTATCATTCCCATCGAGGAGGAGGTTACCGGTACTCAAATTATCATTCCCAACGAGGAGGAGGTTACCGGTACTCAAATTATCATTCCCAATGAGGAGGAGGTTACCAGTACTCAAATATAATTCGCATCGAGGAGCAGGTTACCGGAACGCCACAAACTAACATTCCCAACGAGGAGGAGGTTACCGGTACTCAAATTATCATTCTCAACGAGGACGAGGTTAACGTGACAACACAAATTAACATTCCCAACGAGGGGGAGGTTAACATGACTACACAAATTATCATTCCCATCGAGGAGGAGTTTACCGGTACTCAAATTCTCATTCTCAACGAGGAGGAGGTTACCGGTACTCAAATTATCATTCCCAATGAGGAGGAGGTTACCGGTACTCAAATTATCATTCCCATCAAGGAGGAGGTCACCGGAACGTCACAAACTAACATTCCCACCGAGGAGGAGGTTACCGGTACTCAAATTATCATTCCCAACGAGGAGGAGGTTAATGTGACTACACAAATTAACATTCCCAACGAGGAGGTGGTTAACGTGGCAACACAAATTATCATTCCCATCGAGGAGGAGGTTACCGGAACTCAAATTATCATTCCCAACGAGGAGGAGGTTACCGGATCTCAAATTATCATTCCCATCGAGGAGGAGGTTATCGGTGCTCAAATTATCATTCCCAACGAGGAGGAGGTTACCGGGATTTAAATTATCATTCCCATCGAGGAGGAGGTTACCGGTACTCAAATTATCATTCCCAACGAGGAGGAGGTTACCGGTACTCAAATTATCATTCCCATTGAGGAGGAGGTTACCGGTACTCAAATTATCATTCCCATCGAGGAGGAGGTTAAAGTGACTCCACAAATTAACATTCCCAATGAGGAGGAGGTTAATGTGACTACACAAATTATCATTCCCATCGAGGAGGAGGTTAACGTGACTACACAAATTATCATTCCCATCGAGGAGGAGGTTACCGGTACTCAATTTATCATTCCCAACGAGGAGGGAGGTTACCGGAACGCCACAAACTAACATTCCCAATGAGGAGGAGGTTACCGGGACTCAAATTATCATTCTCAATGAGGAGGAGGTTAACATGACTACACAAATTAACATTCCCAATGAGGAGGAGGTTAACATGACTACACGAATTATCATTCCCTTCGAGGAGGAGGTTACCGGTACTCAAATGATCATTCTCAACGAGGAGGACGTTACCGGTACTCAAATGATCATTCCCATCGAGGAGCAGGTTACCGGTTCTAAAATTATCATTACCAATGAGGAGGAGGTTACCGGTACACAAATTATCATTCCCATCGAGGAGGAGGTTACCGGAATGCCACAAACTAACATTCCCAATGAGGAGGAGGTTACCGGTACTCAAATTATCATTCCCAATGAGGAGGAGGTTAACGTGACTACACAAATTAACATTCCCAATGAGGAGGAGGTTACTGGTACAGCAATTATCATTCCCATCGAGGAGGAGGTTATCGGTGCTCAAATTATCATTCCCAACGAGGAGGAGGTTACCGGGATTTAAATTATCATTCCCATCGAGGAGGAGGTTACAGGTTCTCAAATTATCATTCCCATCGAGGAGGTTACCGGTACTCAAATTATCATTCCCAACGAGGAGGAGGTTACCGGTACTCAAATTATCATTCCCATTGAGGAGGAGGTTACTGGTACTCATATTATCATTCCCATCGAG
This sequence comes from Myxine glutinosa, assembly GCF_964187855.1. Lineage (NCBI taxonomy): Eukaryota > Metazoa > Chordata > Myxini > Myxiniformes > Myxinidae > Myxine > Myxine glutinosa. Next base: position 46,574,989 of record NC_136272.1, on the reverse strand, counting down.
GAGGAGATTACCGGTTCTCAAATTATCATTCCCAACAAGGAGGAGGTTACCGGTACTCAAATTATCATTCCCATCGAGGAGGTTACCGGAACGCCACAAACTAACATTCCCAACGAGGAGGAGATTACCGGTACTCAAATTATCATTCACAATTAGGAGGAGGTTAACGTGACTACACAAATTATCATTCCCATCAAGGAGGAGGTTACCGGTACTCAAATTATCATTCCCAACGAGGAGGTTACCGGTACTCAAATGATCATTCCCATCGAGGAGGAGGTTATCAGTTCTCAAATTATCATTCCCAATGTTCTTCACGGTTCTGTTTAAATATGTTTAAACTTTCCCCTGGAATGTTTTATTCAGTCGTATATTACAACACGCTGTTTTTCTTACTATTTAAAAGGTGCCTTTCAATCTCCTCTTCAACTCATTCCATTTCAAAAAAATATTCAATCTCTTATGATTCCAAATCACTCCATGCTCTAAATTCTCATTCATTCCACCCCTCCTCCATCGTTCTCAAATGGATCGCTAACTTGAAAATCACAACAAACCCAATTTGTTAAAATGTTCATCTTTCATTAATCATCCACTTTCTAAACTCCCCCCTTGCCCCTCCCCTCCAAACCTCCCCACTTGCCCCTCCCCACCTAAACTACCCCCTTGCTCCTCCCCTCCTAAACTCCCCACTTGCCCCTTCCCTCCTAAACTCCCCCCTTGCCCCTCCCCTCCTAAACTCACCCCTTGCCCCTCCCCTCCAAATCTCCCCCCCTTGCCCCTCCCCTCCAAATCTCCCCCTTGCCCCTCCCCTCCTAAACTCCCCCCTTGTCCCTCCCCTCCTAAACTCCCCCCTTGCCCTTCCCCTCCTAAACTTCCCCCTTGTCCCTCCCATTCAACTCTCTCCCCCAACCCCTCCCCTTCAAATCTCCCCCCCCAACGATCCCTCCCAAATTCTCCCTCCTCCCACCTCCTTCTCAAAGCTGCCTCCTCCCCACTTCGTCTCCCTTCTATCTCATACCTCCACCTCCCCCAACCTTCTACTTTCCTCTGCCCCCCCCCCTCAAACAACCCCTCGCTGTGCCTCATCCCATCACCATCAAACCTTTCGTCCTCCTCATCCTTCCCTTTCTTGTAACTCTTCTGTAATCTCTGACACACTATCAACTGCTCTTCCTACCTCCCCCTCTCATCCTTCATCTGACCCTACCCCTCCCCTCCCCTGCCCTGCATCCGATGCTCCCCCTCTCTCCTCATTAACGGTATGGACCTCAAACATCCAGGGCCTTCGCTCAAACCTGATTGATCTCTCCATTCAGGTTGCTTCTGACAATCCAGACTTGATCTGCTTAACAGAAACTTTCCTCCTTCAAGATGTCTCTGATTCCTTGGTATCTCTTCTTGGTTACTCCCTACTCCGGTATGATAGACCTGAGCCTCGTCCTGGTGGTGGGGTGGCTATCTTTATAAAAAAAACTCTCTTCCTCACTCTACCTGCACTGCCCTCTCTCCACCCCACCCACAGGAGTACCTCTGGCTATGGCTTCCTCTCCGCTCCCACCTTTTGTTCATATGTGTCCTGTACCGTCCTCCAAACAGTGATGACTCCATTTACATTTCGCTGTGGGACAACATGGACCAACTTCTATCAACTCATCCAAACTCTCTCTTCCTCATATGTGGCGACTTCAACTGTCATCATGCCAGCTGGCTGGGTGTGGGTTCATCTCTCACCAGCCATGGCACCTCAGCAAAGGACTTCTGCGACTCATTGGGACTGACACAATCTGTCAATTTCCCGACCCGGATCTCAGTCAATGGAGTATCTTCTCTTCTGGACTTGGTTATGACTATCTTCCCTGCAAATGTCTGCTGCTCTTCTTCTGCTCCAATCGGTTCTTCTGATCATGTGCTTGTTGAAGTGGGCATCTCTCTGGCCATCCTCAGAGAGCCTCCTCAGCGCCGACGAGTCTGGCATTTCACTCAGGCCGACTGGCACGGTCTGCAAGCAGCCATCAATCATCTGGACTGGTCTCCCATCTCTACTGCTTCTGACATTAATTCTTCCTGGGAATTCTTCCAAAGCAAACTGCTCTCTCTCATGCACAGATTTATCCCATCTCGTCTTCAGTTGTCTTACCCTTTTTTTTTCTTTTTTTTCTTTTTTTTTGTATACAAGATCGAGGCTCGTGAAAGAGCGAACATTAATCACACAGAAAGACAAACCGACACATAAAACATATAACATCGGGAGCGGTAGACAAGATGGGGAGAGAGGGGGAAGGACACAAACACAACATTTGAGAGCAGGGACCGAGAGACATGGAGACATCGAGAGATCTGAGAGAGGGCGAGGGCTTTGGGGGGGGGGGGGGCATGGGAAGGGGGCGGTGGGAGAGGTATAAAACATATGGACACTGCCAGGACTTCCAGGAAAGAAGTTGGAATTTCAAACAAGGTGGATCTGGGGTGAATTCGCGGGGGTAGAAAAGATCAAGGTTTTGGATGGGGGAAGATAAGAGATGGTGGTGAACAGCTGTTTTAAAGACCTGGAGGGAGGAGTGGGATTGAAGGGAGTGAGGGAGTTTGTTCCAGAGGTGGGAGAAAAGAGGAATGAAAGAGTGAAGGTGAGCAGAGAGCCGAGATTTCGGCAGTTTAACCATCAGAGGGTTGCTGGCAGATCTTGTGCGACCTGTAGGAATATTTGGGGGACAGAGCACAGAGAGAGCTGGGGGTGCAAGGCCGGAGAGGAGTCGGTAGAAGACAGAAAGACCACCTACCTGCCTGCTGTGAGTGAGTGAAAGGCCCTCAGAGATAGCTTCATCGCGGGAGATTCCAATAATTCTGAAAGCTTTGGTTTCAACAGCGTGAAGCCGAGCTAGGTGTGAGGCAGGAGCATCGGCCCATAGGGGAGAACAGTATTCCATTGAGCTGCGGATGAAAGCCTTGTATGTGGCCCTCGGAGCCCTTCCTCCCGTCCATGGTACACTGAATCTTGTGGTGAGGCAGTTGCCCTGAAACAACTTGCCTTTGCCTCCTGGAAGGCAAATCCAACTGAAGGAAATCTCAGTTCCTTCCTCCAAGCTCGAAACAAGTGTGTGTCTCCCCTCAGGAGTGCCAGGAAGCACTATCTCTCCACACTCAAGATTGAACTCTCAAACCTGTCTCCTTCCTCCAAATCCTGGTGGCGTCTTGTCAAATCCGTTTCTGGTGTTTGTTCCCCCTCCATCCCCTCTCTTACCTCAAATGGCTACACAGTTGACACCGCACGTGACAAAGCCGAATGCCTCAACTCTGTGTTTGCCTCAAAATCTTGTGTCCCAAACCCATCTCTCTCTGTTCCCACCTTTCCCAGTCGAACCCAACTGCTCCTGAAATCTGTGTCCTCTCTCCTGACAAGGTGGAGAAGTTTTTTATCAAACCTCGACTCTGATTCTGCAACTGGACCAGACGGCATCAGCCCACGGGTCCTAAAATCCTGCTCTGCCGCTCTATCTCACGCTCTCTCTGTTCTTTTCACCCTCTCTTTTGCTCAAGGTCATCTGCCAGCATCTTGGAAATCAGCAAACATTACCGATTTACACAAAAAAGGTGCAAAAACAGATCCTTGCAACTACAGACCAATCAGCCTGCTTCCAAATATCAGCAAATTCATGGAATCCATCATTGCTTTGGATATCAAATCCTTCCTCTTCTCCAATGGCTTGATCTCTGATCATCAATTTGGATTCAGACCAGGTCATTCTACTCTGGACATGTTGCTTCTGCTGTCTCAACAATGGATGGAGGTCCTCAATGCCAAAGCGGAAATCAGAGCTGTCTCACTTGACATATCACGTGCCTTCGATACGGTCTGGCACCCAGCTCTGCTCACCAAACTCTCCTCCTATGGTATCCATGGAAATCTCCACTCATGGCTTGCGGACTTCCTCTCTGGTCGTAGGCAACGTGTGGCCCTGAATGGATTTCTCTCATCTCCCCTTCCTGTTCTGGCTGGAGTTCCCCAAGGTAGTGTTCTGGGCCATGTGCTATTTCTGGTCTTCATCAATGATCTCTCCGGCTCTCTGGAAAATCCACTCTATCTCTTTGCTGATGACTCCACTATCTGCCGCTCCATTCCTCATCCCTCAGATCGGCAGTCTGCAGCCTCCTCACTCTCTGCAGACCTGGACAAAATCACAGACTGTTCAAACAAGTGGAACATGTCTTTCAATCCTGACAAATCTCACACTCTTACAATGTCTCTCCGAAAGGACCGACTGGAAAACCCTCCCATCTACTTTCTCAACAATCCTCTCCAAGAAGTTCTGTCGCTCAAGCTTTTGGGTCTCACTATCTGCGATGCTCTTTCTTGGGAAAACCACATTTTCAAGCTGGCCTCCAAAGCCAGTCGCCGACTGGGCATCCTCCGTCTTGCGAAGTCCTTCCTTGGCACACCTGAGCTCCTCACCACATACAAGGCTTTCATCCGCAGCTCAATGGAATACTGTTCCCCCCTCTTGGCTGGTGCTCCTGCCTCACACCTAGCTCGGCTTCACGCTGTTGAGGCCAAGGCTTTCAGAATCATTGGAATCTCTTGCGATGAAGTTAACTCCGAGGGCCTTTCACTCACTCACCACAGGCAGGGTGGTGGTCTTTCTGTCTTCTACCGACTCCTTTCCGGCCTTGCTCCCCAGCTCGCTCTGTGCTCTGTCCCCCCAATATTCCTTCAGGTCGCACAAGATCTGCCTGCAACCCTCTTATGGTTAAACTGCCAAAATCTAGGCTCTCTGCTCACCTTCACTCTTTCATTCCCCTTTTCTCCCGCCTCTGGAACAAACTCCCCCACTCCCTTCAATCCCAGTCCTCCCTTCATTTCTTTAAAACAGCTGTTCACCACCATCTCTTATCTTCCCCCATCCAAAACCTTGATCTTTTCTACCCCCGCTAATTCACCCCAGAGTCCTTGCAGTGTTCATATGTTTTATCCCTCTCCCACCTCCCCCCAAGTCCTCCTGATGTCCCTGCTCTCAAATGTTGTGTTTGTGTCCTTCCCCCTCTCTCCCCATCCTGTCTGCCGCTCCCCTTGTTTTTTGTGTTTTGTGTGTCGGTTTGACTTTTTGTGTGATTAATGTTAGCTCTTTCACGAGCCTCGAGCTTGTATCCCAAAAAAAAATAAAAAAATAACCAGGAGGAGGTTACCGGGATTTAAATTATCATTCCCATCGAGGAGGAGGTTACCGGTTCTCAAATTATCATTCCCATTGAGGAGGAGGTTACCGGTACTCAAATTATTATTCCCAACGAGGAGGAGGTTACCTGTACTCAAATTATCATTCCCATCTAGGAGGAGGTTACCGGTACTCAAATTATCATTCCCATCAAGGAGGAGGTTACCGGTACTTAAATTATCATTCCCAATCGAGGAGGAGGTTACCGGTACTCAAATTATCATTCCCAATCGAGGAGGAGGTTAACGTGACTCCACAAATTATCATTCCCATCGAGGAGGAGGTTACCGGTACTCAAATCAACATTCCCAACGAGGAGGAGGTTAACGTTAATCCACGGCTTATTGTTCCCAATGAGGGTGAAACCAGCAGCTCAATCAACAATATTATTCCTCCTCGGCAAAGCGTTGCAATGGAAACCGAATCTAAGTTGATGACGAGTAAACGAAGAGCACTTGATGAGTCGTTATACCCCACATAGATGCCTTCTCTACATCCTTTTCTGACAGAGCATCTCGGAGTAGCTGGACATTGATGGCAAGGTCCTTCTCTTCAATGATCAACCATCTGGCAAATGCTTCCCAGTGCAGGGCGAACATGGCTGCATGCACCAATTGCACCATGGTGTGGGCACGCAGCATTGCGTAGTAGTCTTTCCCACTGATGATCTTGTTTGCTGTTCCACGGAGACAGACATCAGCTTCTACCATGATGTCTTCCATTCCAGTGGCCAATTGCTCCCAGGAAATTTTGAGCAATATGGAAGCCACCCATGCGCAAGATACGTTTGGCATACTTCTGGGGGTTCTTCTTTTGCAGACACAGAACCACCTAATAGATTGCTTGGTCACATGTGATGATGGTGAACTCTTGGCCCTGTTTTCTTGACACATCCATCCAGTACTGAACTGACTGTTCAACCACATCTGGGTCCGTTGGCCACAATTTTTTTTAGCAAGATGAAAATAATGAAAAAATGCAAAAAAATCGGGGGCGCTTTTGCATAAAAATGATTCTAAATCATTTGGAAAGGTTTTGTAAATGTATTTCTCAACTTGATGTTGTCAACACATGTGTTCTGTGTATCTGGGATGCATTTATTGACAGCCTACACAACCCACTGAGGATTTTATTTTAAAGAAAAAAAACGTCTTTCACATTTTTCGGTCAAAAAATAAAGGCTGCATATACAAAAATGGCCACAATCTTTTTTCGCAAGGTTTCCGGCAGAGCAGACCTCTCATTCAGCGGACCTTGATGTCCAAATTAATAGAAAAAAACACAAACAAAAAGTATAGCATGCCATGTCAGGTTCTCTCAAATTTTGGTGACTGGATCCCAGACTATTAACACCAGGTGCTGTTAAAAAGGTTGTGCTCGATGTGCAGACCTTCCGTGCAGAAACTCTTCAGGATACTCCTGAAATCTCAGTGCAAAACGTGGACCAAATAAATGAAACGGAACACCTGAAGAAGTGTAACGGGATTCAAACAGCACAACAAAGTGCTTCCATTACCCACAAGGATGAGGCTGATGACGTAAATATGGCTGACAGTGAGTCAGTGAATGATACGTCATTGATCCGACCACATGAAGGTGATCAAACTATGGTCCAACATAATTATGCCCATTTAGCAAATGAGGGTTTAAACACAAATCCACAGGAGTGTGGAAACAAAGATTTGACTCCATTTGAGGAAAGTCGAAGTCAGGTTGCTGATGTTTCCAAAACCCAACACTCTGGGGACCCCCAGACGCTGGCAGACTTGTTCATAAAACAGGAATGGCTGAGGGTATTGACCCAGACCCCTTTGGGGGCAATGTCTGACTTATCGGAATCAGAGGAGGAGGTGAATGTGACGGTTGTATCACAATCAATGGTAGATCAGCCGCAAGTCCTTCCTCATCTTGTTCTCTCGTTTCTCAATGAAACGTACAGACAACGGAATGTTGTCATTTTTGATCATTTCCCCGACTTGGCTTCCTTTATTCAGGCTGCAAAACTGGTGCTAAAAAAATCTGAGGAACTAAACCAAACAAAATCACAGTTTCATCGACTAAAGAAAATAATAACAAAGGCAAAGTTTGAGTTTTCTCAGCGTCAGACCAAATTCACTAACAAATATGAAGACGCTCACTCTTGCAACTCTTAATATAAATGGTGGTGGGACGAATAACATCCGCCAGATCCAAGTAAATAGTTTATTCAAACGGAAACAAGTTGATGTGATCTTACTGCAGGAAACTCATATCATTGAGAAGGTTGAACATGACTGGAGCAGCATTTTTAAAGGTAAATGCTTCTTCAGTAACATGTCGTCTGCATCTGCTGGAGTTGGGTTCTTGTTAAAACCAGGACTTGCACCTGACTCTTGCCTCTTTCAGGAGGTGATAAATGGCCGGTTTGCTTCCCTGGAACTGGTGATTAATAACCTAAAATTTATTATTTTTAATGTATATGCATCAAGTGAAAGTACTGACCGTAAAACTTTCTTTACTGTCGGGGTAAACCATTTAAAAGTGTTTGACCTCAATCAGTGCATATGCTTGGGGGTGATTTTAATTGCACGTTTGAGCCCAAATTGGACAGAAACTCACCAGAACCACATCCCGAAGCCCATCGTGACGTCTCCCATTTCCTTTCCGTCGTGGGTTTTCTTGATGTATGGCGCTTGATACACCCAAATGACCAACAGTACACATGGTGTCGATGTTCCAATGGTTAAGTGTCCTTAGCGAGACTTGACAGATGGTACATCACCCCACGTTTTAGGAATATGATAACCTTCTCAAATATTGTCCCGTCTATCTTCTCTGACCACCACATGGTCACTATGGGTCTATCCTTTCCTCAGTTTAAGCATACTATTGCCTATTGGAAATTTAATACAAGGCTTTTGGATGATGCCTTTGTTAAGAAAGCCTTTCGCAAACTATGGATAGCAGTAGTTGAAAAAAATCCCCGTTTTGCTTCCATTAACCTGTGGTGGGACAATATGAAAACCCATATGAGGCTGTTTTTTCAACAGTTTAATTCATATGTTACTCATGAAAGTCGAGTCACATTGGTTCGGTTAGAAACTGAAATTCTAAAACTGGAGAACAAACTGGCGAAGCAAGAGAATGAGGCAAACTATAAGTTACTCCTTGAAAGAAAGACTCAACTTAGAGAACTATTGCAGGAGAAAGCTGCAGGATTATTAGTTAGATTAAGTATAAAAAATATGAAAGCATCAGATAGCCCGAGCAAATCCTTTTTTCACCTCGAATCCGAAACGAAGCCAGCTCGGCTTATCTTATCAGTTATGGACCCCAGTGAAATTGTAATTGCAAATTCTGATGGGGGTAAAAAATACCATCAGAAAGTACTATTCAGAACTGTTTGCAAAAAAAGATGTTTGTGAGGATAAGACGAAACTCTTTACCTCCCATCTCCCATCCCTGACTGAAACTCAACGGCTGGAGCTGGATGTGCCCTTAACCCTTCCTGAAAAGCTCCAGGAATTGATGGCCTACCAGCTGAGTTTTACTTGGAATTTTGGGACCTTTTAGGTCCAGAACTCTTAAATGTAATCCAAGAATCCCTGCGAACTGGTGCAATGCCATTAAGCCGAAGGAGAGCAGTGGCGAGTCTCCTCCCAAAGTCAGGAGATCTCCGGCGGATGGAGAATTGGGGACCAGTTTCAGTATTGTGAACCGACTATTGTGCACCGACACCGACTACAAACTATTTTCAAAAGCGATGGCAAATCGTCTGAAGAAAGTCATCGGTGACCTGGTCCTACCCGATCAGACTTTCTGCATCCCCAGTCGATCCATTTATGACAACATTTTTTTAGTTCGGGATTTAATGGGCACTTACCACGATCAAAATGATTTTGGAATAATTTTTCTAGTGCCAATAATTTGCCGGTGCCAATAATTTGCCAAACAACTTCTAAAAGTGCGAGGTTGGTATAAATTGGGAAGCCTTTGACAGTATTGATCATGTTTTTTTGTGGTGTGTTCTGGAAGTACGTGGCTGTGGGGTTAATTTCAGAGCCTTCATATCTCTATTGTACACTGACATCTCTAGTGTGATTAAGGTAAACATGAACTCGTTTCCCCCATACAGGTTCAGAGAGGGGTACGGCAGGGTGCCCAGTCTCAGGATTGCTTTTTGCGTTAGCAATGGAACCATTACTTTGTACGCTCAGGGAGAATATCTCTGGCCTGACGTGTTTCCCAAGGAGTCCACCACTGACTATATCAGCGTATGCAGATGATGTGTGCGTCATAATCAGAAGCAACCGGGATATTGATGCTCTTGTTAAATCCTTGAGAACCCTTTTCCATGCTTCTTCCCTGAAAGTTAATTGGAGGAAAAGCAAAGCTATTTGGGTGCCATACTTTAATAGTTGCCTCCCTGTCTCGATACATCTACCTCCTCTTCCGGAAAACTTAGAATGGAAGGCAGATGGTATCGACTACCTTGGTGTGTCCATTGGTTCCACACAATTTATGGAAAAGAATTGGGAAGGCTTGATTGGAGAAATGGAGAAGAGACTGAACCTGTGTAAAAGAGCCCTACCACACCTTTAATTTAAGGGCCGTGTCTTAGTTGCCAATAACTTGGTTGCTGCAACTTTATGGCATCGTTTCATTTGCCTACAACTGCCGGAAGTGCTGCTTAGAATGATCCAGGCCAAACTTGTGGACTTTATTGAGGGAGGCCATCATTGGCTGCGGCCATACGTAATATGCCATACATCATCTGAAGGATGCCAAGGCTTTGTTCACGTGAAATCCCACCTCATGGCCTTTCGCTTGTGCTCTATTCAGCGCCTTCTGTATGTTGAGCCCCTGCCAAACTACCCATTGGCCTGTCATATTTTGCAACAGGTGGGCAGACTTGGCTATGGTCGTGAAGTATTCCTGACCCACCTCAAGGATGTAGATACAGCAATGCTCCCTATATTCTACCAGAGCCTTCTCAATGCCTGGAAAGGTCTTACAGTGAGTCTCAAAGAGGACACATACTCCCCAGGGATGTTCGAAGTTGAACCACTGTTTTTCAACCCTCTCTTCCCTGATGTATTCAAGAGCCGTGATTTGTGCCAACGCTTCATTGATGCAGGCATGAACAAAGTATGGCACCTACAGCAAAACTCTGGTGAAGGGTGGAAGACTGTGGAAGGAATTTCAAATATGACAGGAATTCGGTCCAAGAGGACAATCGGCTTAATATTGAGGAAAGTCGTACAAAAAGGTCATCAGCTACGGGTATTATGGACTCAGAATACACCAACACGATTTATAATAACAAAGGTCAGATCTGGATTCGAACCTGAACCAAAATCTCATTGGCTTGTTCTTGTCACTTACCCAACTCATCCACAAAATTTCGTCTGAATCCGTCCCTTTTTGAGATATCCTGTTCACAGACAGACAGGGTTGAAAACATAACCTCAATCCACTTTTTGTGGTGGAGGCAAATCTGCACCAACAATATTCACATGGACATCCTGATGGGTCATATTTCCCGAAACTGATTTTTGACTGCTCCCCCAGAGAACTTACACCTGTTAGCACAGGGACAAATGAATTACAAGCTGCAAGCAGCAAGAGCCTGCATAAGTGTTGTGTATCTCTAATTGTCGGTGTTTCTCCATTAAACGGAGTAGCACGCTGGGAGAGACTACTCCCTGCCGGGCCCTCCACTGAACCTGTATGGGAAGCGATGTATTGTAAACAAATCACCAAAAGAACAGGGGATCTCCAGTGGCGCATTGCCCACTGGATCATCCCATGCAATACATATGTGAGGAATTTTGCCCAATATCTGCATGCTGCCCCTTTTGCTCTGTAAATGAGGATGTATTTCATTTCTTCATTGGCTGTGAAAGACTTTTTCCATTATTTAACTGGTTGAACTTTGTGTCACACAAATTGAATTTCAGATTTACTTTTCGTTCCTTTATTTTTGGGTTCAAAAAGAAATGTACACAAGACAAAAAATATGAACTGTTGTGTTTTTTTGTAGCAACAACAAAATTTGCTACATACTTGTCAAGAAAGGAGAGGCGTAACGGTAAACCGCTTCACCAATGCAACGTCATGACGTTTTTCACTGCGCTTGTTTCTGCAAGGGTAAAACTTGAATTTAATTTTTCCAAGACCATGGCTGGACTTGATGTGTTTGTGGAAAAATGGTGTTTAGAAAATGTTTGTGAAGTTCGACAAAATGAGTTGGTATTATCTCTTTCTTAAATAATCAAGTCTTTATATAGTTTTTGTTAGTATTGCTTTATTTTATGTTTTTGTAAAAATTAACTGATCAATTGTTATACTCGTTGTTTCCTTGTTTTCTTTTTCTCTCCTGTTTTGTTGGGATTTTTTGATTTGTAAATTGTACATACACACTTTTATATTTTTGTAATAAAAGGACCTCAAAAGTCTCTAGTGCGGGTTTAACCACAGAGACAGGTCTCTTTGTCTTGGCGTCGCCTATGGACACTCCGTCGATGAGGGTCGTCATATCTAACGTACCCCCATTTATAACCTGCAACCAGCTGATGTCCGTTTTGTCCCGATACGGAACAGCTGTGTCAAAAATCTCAATGATTCCGCTCCGGTCTCAGGATGAACGTGTTAAACATGTGATGAGCTTCAGACGGCAGGTGTATATGGTGCTTCCGGATCGAGGCGATGACACGGGGTTAAACATCACGTTCAAGGTAAAGGTGAACAACCATGAGTACCAGATGTATGCGTCATCGGCCTCATTAACATGTTTTCAGTGCGGAGCTTTTTTTTTTTTTTTTGTATACAAGATCGAGGCTCGTGAAAGAGCGAAAGGTTTGGCCATGTGAAAAGGTTTTGTCCGAAGGTATCGTGTGTAAGGTGCGGTGAAGCAGGTCATAGTGACGCTGATTGTAAAAGAGATAACACCCCGGTCTCTAACGTACGAAACAACGTAAACCGAAATACCCGAACGGTTCCTACCGACGCTCCCTCGCACTCGAGGAGTAGGGATAATACTCCTGTTCGTCTTGGTGAAAACGACAACACCGCTGATTCGGTAAATAATGAAATAACCCCAGATAACCCACCTGTTGTGGCAGATGCTACGTGCAGTGAGGAGATGGAAGAAAATCCCATTGTGGTGACAAAGAAACGAAGAGCACCTGGTGCTTGTAACTCCAACATTACTTTGAAAAAGGTAGTGTTGGATAAAGAGAGTGTGGGTGCAGACGCCCTGGAACGTCTTTCTCAGGTGTCCACAAGCTGTGTTGACACCAGGGAGAAGGAACCTGAATTAATTAATTCTGAAACATTATCGGGCAGCACCAAAAACCTGGGAGAAAAAGTAGATGGTGAGACTAAAGATGATGGTGAGCCCATTAGTGAGCCGCCACCTTCACTACCTGCTGAGGCCGAGCGGATTGGGAATGTCTCAGCCCCAAGCTCCTCTTTACCCCTGCAAGATCTAAATCATGACACTGGTTCGTCAACTGAGCCAGTGAACATCTCCCTGCAGGAGGGTGAAGCCGAGATTTCAGCTCCTGCTGAATGTCCCGGGTACCAGAGTGAGGATGACTCTACCATAGAACATTCCAGCAAATCTTCGGACTTGGCTGGAATCAAAATGGGGACTGGGCAGACTGATATATGTGACCCGGGTGGAGCTGTTTCTGATTTGTCAGATTCAGAGGATGAAGTTGAGATGACTGAGTTGTCTCAATCTTCATCAGATCAGTCATCCATAGCCCCTCAACTTGTTATTTCTTTTCTGAATGACACCTACCGACACCGAAATGTGATTGTAAAAGATCATTTTCCTGATTTAATTTCATTCATCCAGGCTGCAAAGGACATAATTAGGAGGCCGGATGAATTTCATTTAACAAGGTCGCTGTTTCATCGGCTTAGAAAGGCTGTTACAAAAGCAGGGAGCGAGATTTCCCAACAACCGCTCACGCCTTTTGATAATCCATGAAAAAAAATCACCCTTGGAACCTTAAATATGAATGGCGGAGGTGCAAGCCAAAACCGCCAGGTTCAGGTGAAAAGTTTATTTGAGCGCAAGAAAATTGATATAGTCTTACTCCAGGAAACCCATATAATTCAAAATGGGGAGTACGACTGGTGTCGCCTCTTTAAAGGACAATGTTTTTTTAGTAACATGTCTTCTTCTTCTGCTGGTGTAGCCTTTTTACTCAGACCAGGCCCAGTACCTGAGTCATGCCTCTTCCAGGAGGTGATTAAAGGCCGGTTTATTTCATTGGAACTGGTCATTAATAATTTTCGGTTTACACTATTCAACGTTTATGCACCAAGTGAGAGTGTGGAACGAAGAGCTTTCTTTTCATCTTTGATTCGACACATGCAGTCGATAGATCTCAATAATTGTATTTGCATGGGGGGTGACTTTAATTACACCTTTAAACCCAGTATAGACCGAAATACAGCAGAACCTCATCCCGAAGGTAGTACTGATTTGTTAAATTATTTTTCGGCAGTGGGTGTGCTAGATGCATGGAGACTGCATTACCCCAACAAATCTGAGTATACTTGGGGACGATGTGCCAATGGGAGAATGACTTTCGCTAGACTTGACCGTTGGTACATAAACTCACAGTTCAGGAATGCGGTTATCTCTCCAAATCATTTTCCATCTTTGTTTTCTGATCATCATTTAGTTACCATGGGCCTCTTTTTCCCTCAACCCTTACGCAAAAGTGCATACTGGAAATTCAATACCAGTCTTCTCGAAGATGCTTTGTTTAAAGACGCCTTCCGTGCTTTTTGGGTCATCCAACTTTCAAGAAAGCCCTCTTTCTCTTCTTTAGCATTATGGTGGGATAACACAAAAGCTCAGATTAGAGTGTTTTGTCAGCAGTTTGTTTCAAATGATACTGACGTAAAAAATATAACAATGGCTTGTTTAGAAGCTGATATTATACGGTTAGAGTGTAAACTGGCTAAAGATAATATCAGAAGAGACCACAGGTTATTGGTTGAAAAGAAGGCTCAACTGAGAGAGCTGATTCAGGAGAAAGCAGCAGGCCTGTTAATCAGATTAAGAATAAACAATTTAAAGGTATCAGACACCCCGAGTAAATCTTTTTTCCAAATGGATTTTGTAAATAAGTCACCCAAAACCCTTTTCTCTGTACAAGACTTTAGGGGAAACATGGTTGCCAACCCTGGAGATGTAAGGTTGTGCATTAGAGAGTTTTTTTCAAAAGTTTATGCAAAACAAAATGTTTGTGAGCAAACCATGGAATTTTTAACTTCTCACCTTTCATCCCTAACTGAGCCTCAGTGCCTGGGCCTGGATTCAACAATTACTTTGCCTGAGCTAACGCAGGCCCTAAGTGAAATGGACTCGGGGAAAGTTCCTGGGATTGACGGCCTACCGGCAGAATTTTTCTTGGCTTTTTGGGACCTTTTGGGCCCTGAATTATTGAATGTCCTGGAATCGTCCTTGGTGCTTGGAGAACTCCCACTAAGCTTCAGAAGAGCAGTGGTGTCGCAGATTCCAAAGACTGGGGATCTACGACAGATAAAGAATTGGCGGCCGGTCTCGTTATTATGTACGGACTACAAAATATTGTCGAAAGTGTTGGCCAGTCGGTTGAAGACGGTAATCGGTGACCTAGTCCACCATGATCAGAATTACTGCATCCCAAACAGATCTATTTATGATAATATTTTTTTGATTAGAGATTTAATGGAATGTGATTGCTTGGAAAAAGATTTTGGGATAATATTCCTTGATTTGGAAAGGGCTTTTGACAGTGTGGATCATGTTTTTTTGTATCGTGTGCTAGAAGCATGTGGCTTTGGTGTCAATTTTAGGGCCTACGTGACTTTGTTGTACAACAATATATTTAGTTTATTTAAAATAAATAACGAACTCAGCTCTCCGGTACAGGTTCAAAGAGGGGTGAGACAAGGATGCCCGGTTTCTGGGTTGTTATTTTCCTTGGTAATGGAATCGCTCCTAATTTTATTTAGGAAAAATATTTCAGGAGTGACTGTATCCCCTGGGAGTCCTTCAGTAGTTGTATCGGCTTATGCAGATGTCTGTGTGGTTGTTAAGAAGGAGAGTGATATCCCAGCACTTGTTGAATGTTTAAATCTTTTTTGCCTCGCTTCTTCTTTGAAGTGTAACTGGGACAAGAGTAAGGCCTTATGGATTCCCTGTCTCAAGAACATTCCACCTGGAAGAGTGCTGGTACCACCTGTGCATCTACCAACAAAGTTAAAATGGGTGGAAGACGGAGTCAAATACCTTGGGGTTTTCCTGGGATCTCCACATTACGTCCTCAAAAATTGGGACGGGATTGTTGAGCATGTCAAAAAAAGACTGGGACTGTGGAAACGAGCTCTGCCCCACCTTTCCTACAAAGGCAGGGTTCTAGTGGTTAATAATTTGGTGGCTTCTTCCCTGTGGCATAGGTTTATCTGCCTTCAGCCGCCAGAGGCACTACTAAAGGCAGTGCAGAGGCTACTCGTGGATTTTTTTTGGAGTGGTCACCATTGGTTGCTACCAAATGTCATATGTAGCCCTTTGTTTGAAGGTGGCCAGGGACTGATCGACATAAAAAGTCGTATCATGGCTTTTCGGCTGTGTACCATACAGCAGTTGCTGTACAAGGAACGACTGCCAAGCCGACTTCTGGCCTATCACGTGCTGCGAAAAGCAAGCGGGCTCGGATACGGCCCTGAACTTTTCTTAGTCCAACTCCAACATGTCGACACATCTCATCTACCATCATTCTATCAGAGCCTTCTGAATGCCTGGCAAAGCCTTTCGACTAGTCGCCAGCAAGAAACCTATGCTACAAGCATGTTTGTGGAAGAACCCCTTTTTTACAACCCACTGTTTCCTGCAATTCCAAGAAGCCGAGACTTTTATCAACACTTTATTACAGCGGGCATAATCAAAGTGTTGGACCTCCGCCATGATTCTGGTTGGGGGTGGAAGACGGTGCAAGAGCTGGCTGATATGACTGGAATATGGTCAAACAGAATAATCGGAAGAGTACTAAAGGAAATAGTAAAGAAAAGCCTCCAACTTGGACTAAGATGGACCCAGGAAGTTTTGGTGACATCCAATGACTGGCATTTTCCTGGTTTATTGGTACAGCCTAGTCACGGAGACTTGCCCCCAATTAGTGAGGGACAAAACATTTTTCAGAAATGCAGTAGTAAAGACCTGTATCGGTTATGCACTGCAGTTCTGCTTGGGAACTCACCGTTAAATGGAGTGGCCAGGTGGAAAGGGCTAATGCCGGAAGGACTCCCATCTGAGCCTGTATGGGAATCAATATACAGTAAGCTGGTAAGCAAAAGGACAGGTGACCTCCAGTGGCGAATGATACACTGGATCATTCCGTCTAATAAATTAGTGAGTCATTTCGCGCCCACATCTACGTGTTGCCCGTTCTGTGTTTACACAGAGGATGTGTTCCATGCGTACGTTGATTGTGCAAGGCTTGTGCCTTTATTTCAATGGCTGAACTACATGGCTGGAAAAATGAAGATCACTTTTTCTCTGCGATCATTTATTTTTGGTTTCAATGATATGAAAGAACATGTACATATGTTGTTTTTGTTTTTAGTGGCCACGGCGAAAATGGCAATTTATTTATCGAGGAGGGAAAAACTGAAAGGAAAGCCGATTGGGCAATGTGATGTCTTGTTCTTTTTTAATGCCTTGACATCTGCAAGACTCAAACTTGAATTTTGTGATTCTGAAAGGAAGAAATGTATTGATGAGTTTATGAACATCTGGTGTTTTGATGGGATCTGCATGGTGCAGGAGAATGAATTAATGGTATATTTGTAGGTTTGTTTGGATTGATTCAGTGTGTGGTCGGTTTTTCTGTTGTTGTTTTTATTTTCTAGTTCATTGTACTGTTTTGATTTCTTGTCATTATCTCTTTTTCTTTTCTGTATTTTTGATTATTGTGCCTGTATTGAATAGTATCTTCACCGACTGGCTTGTATTTTTATATTTTTGTAATAAAAAGTCTAAAAAGTCTCTCCCTCTTTCTCGCAGCAGTGGGGTACTCCTGGGTTTCCTACCATAGAACCCCCTTTCATTGAGTTGGTGACGGATGGTGCGAGTTGAAACTGTCGTACCTTGTGTCTTAGGGTCAGCTTGAATCTGTTTGGCAGTTGATCGAGGTGATTTCTCCACCATTCGAACAATCCTTCGCTGCAATCTTCGATCAAGTTTTCTCTTGCAGCCACCTCCCGAGAGGTTCGGTACAGTACCATGGGTCTTAAACTTCCCGATAACATTGTGTATGGTGGACACAGGAAATCAAGGTCTCTGTAGATGGACTTGTAGTCTTGAGATTGTCCATGCTTGGCCACAATGATGTATATGTGACCTCAGACAATTCTCTGGTTTTCTTTCTTTTCTCCATGCTCATTGCGGTGCACACAGCGACACAAAACAGCAGAATGACTACTTTTCTTTATTCAAACTGGTTGAATGAATGATTTTTTATATTGCAGGCACCTGCAACTCACCCCAGATGAGTTCAATTCCAAAGCAAAGGAGAATCACCTGCTTGAAATCTAATTGTTTCAAACAACTTCTAAACGGTGCCAATAATATTGTCCGGGTCATTTTCGGATTTCTGAGTGGAATAAGCTAAGATTTAGTAATTTTTCAGCTTTTTTTGTATTGTTCCGCTGCAAACCAAAGAAATGCATACCTATGTGGATACCAAAAGATTTTTTAATTTCAACAATTTTCTGGAAGAAATGGTGCATTATTTGAAAAAAGTGCAAGGGTGCCAATATTTTTGCCCACGACTGTATACATATACATTTGTGTGTGTGTGTGTGTGTGTGTGTGTGTGTGTGTGTGCATATGTGTTTTTAAGTGTTAAGAATTTCCTAGCCTGCGATTTGTGTGACGGGAGCTCCAATTCTATCCATGTAAATAGGTATGTATTCTATATAAATCACCACCTGGTGGAAGCCTGTATTTAAATCTCAATAAAACACACCACAGAAACCATAAAAGTGTGAAATTAACCCTTCTCGAGTTCTTATCTCTTAACTCCCACCTTCAACTTTCCTCTTTTACATCGTCAGCATGAAAGAAGCTGAGGTTCCAACTTTTGATAAACTTTTACAAAAGGTAAGTATTTTCAAGATCTTGTTGAATATCTTCGACGAGCACCACAATGGGACCATTTAATGTAAACCCCGTTTATCCCAGTAGGTGGCCCCATACAATAGTTTTAACTTCATGTTTCACAAGGAATCACACAGGAAGGAATGTCAGATGTCAAATCGGACGTTTGGCCCATCACGCATTTGGCAAGTGAAAGTACGAATAAGTATTTTGAAGGAATGCTGAGTGCCTTGGTGCCATTCAACATCCTGTTGCATGATATATCACATATTCATGGGTCTCCATCGCTGTGGGGTATACCGGGTTCTGTTCCCTTCATTCATTCTCCCCTCGACTTGTGTTGAAGTTGCATTAAAAACTCTGTATCGATCGTTCAGTCAAGGTCGGTATTGTGAGTTGATTTGTGCATCAACTTAATTGCTGTCTGTCTGTCTGTGCCACCCTGAAACATGGAAATGCTCCTCAGAGAGAAAAAAGTATTCAATAAAACTTGCTTCAAATTAATACATACCTACGGGAAATTTATACTTTAAAAAAAATCAGACAAAAAAGATTGAATCCAGGAGGTGTATATGCAACATGACCGCTGCCTCAATCGTTCCCAAAAATGTATTTTCTTTGCTGTTAAGAAATATGATGATTTTGGAATTGTGCACTACTCTATACATCTATCTATATTGTAAAACATTTATTTGTCTGTCCTTCTGTGTGTAACATTCCGTTGCACCCAATGGTTGGACAGCTGGCCTGACTCCACCCACAATTTCAACCTGAAAAATCATATGGCTGCCATGTTGGTGCTATGCAAAACGAAAGACATTTTCGGAGCTGGCATAATTCACAATTGCCATGCCCTTCCAATAAGTTTTCCCTTCAGTGTAAAATGATCAAAGTCACTTAAAGAGATCATCAAATATCAAAAGGTTGGAGCCATAGGCATGATGGACCTTATGAAGGCCACAGTTACAGATAGGCCTCATGCTTCATGCATTTGATGTTAGCCTATGGGGAAGTGCAATTGAAATCTATCTGAGCTATATAATATAACCACAATGTATTATATGCACATAGGCAGTGGGTATGTTTTTGCCTCAAACACGGGTTAATTTAATTTTTATTACCCTACGCTCACAAAGCAAAAAGCAGGGTTGGTTATGCAGCATAATCGTGTGCGTCCGTACCTATGTCGTACATTTGTGTCTGCATTTAAAAAATTCATTTTCCCAGCAACCGTTGGTCCGATTGACACGAAATTTTCACCGTTTTTTAAAATGAAATTTTCACCATGTAATTTTAATGATAATTATGGCATCATAGGTCAGGTCACGTGGTACATGCGCCATATTGGAATAAACGTTGCACCTCTATATCTCCGAAAGTGCTCCATGGAAAAAATAAAGAAACGTGGTGCATTGTAAAGAACTCTGCATGTGGAATAAGTGTTGTTATGACGTCATTGGTGCCTTAATTATGACGTCATAATTCGACAAGTACAACGCTTAGTCCGATCAGTTTGAAATTTATTGAGCGTGATGTACATTCTACGCAACGATTATATCAGAGAATGTAAATTTATAATGTCATCAATCATGTGGTCTAGCAGCCATATTGGATCAAAGAAAAAACCCCTGAAAAAACAGAAGGGTTGGTTCGCACCAAATTGACTGTGCGGAGTAAGTGTTCTATGAATACCATCGAGTTGTCAGAAGCAATCGAGGCAGCAGTCTGTTTCTGGCTATTTTCTCTTAAACGACTCGAACAGAGACCAAAAGACAAACCACTGATCTCTATACCAACTGGATAGGAGAGAAAGCTCATTTTTAGCTCACCTGGAACGAAGTTCAGGAGAGCTTATGCGATGGCACGTTGTCCGTCCGTCCGTCCGTCCGTAAACACTTGAAACTTCTTCTTCTCAACCGCTGATGGGATTGCGACCAAATTTGGCACAAATTATATTTGTTATGTTGTGACTAATGTTTGTTCACGGCATTTAAAAAATCGGGGTCTCATGGGGTTTACCGGGTTCAAAGTGGATCCAGTTTTGACCAATTGAAAATAGGAATTTGCTTTTTCCTCTGAAACTACAAACACTATTTCGATGAAATTTGACCACAACCTTTACCACCCGTGATGTACCAAAGTTTGTTCACAGCACTAAGAAATTCGAACGGGGGGGGGGGGGAGGGGGGTCAAAGTGGGTCCAGGTTTGACTGCCCAAAATAGGTGTTTGCCTTCTTTTCTGAAACTACACACAATTTTGATGAAACTTGACCACAACCTTCACCACCCGTGATGTACCATGTATGTTCACGGCATTTAAAAAAAAATCTGCCCCTTTGGGCGTCTATGGGGGTGGGGGGAGGGTTGCCCCCCAAAATAGGTATTTACTTTCTTCTCACAAACTACACACGCAATTTCGATGAAACTTCACCACAACCTTAATCACCCATGATGTACCAATGTTTGTTCAAGGCATTAGAAAACTTGGGGTCGTATGAGGTATATGGGATTGGGGGAGGGGGTCCCTCCCACCCCCCCCCACCCCCAAAATAGGTATTTTTCTCTTTGTTTGTTTAAAGTCTTATGATTATGTTAGTATTATTCCACTTGCTGCTCTGTCTTCTAGCAACCATTGAATTTGGTTTAAAATACCCTTAGTCCGTGCAGTATACTGTTTATTCTACCAGGTGAGCGCCAGTGGTATTTTCCCTGTTTTGAATCCATAATTTCTCCGCCATCTTTGCTCTCCCATGATTGGGAATGGGAATGTTAGTAATTTAAGGTGAATGCCATTTGCCTTTTCATTCCTCTTCTCCTTTGACCATGACCGTCTTGGTAAACAACTGTAAGCAGCACACAATGGCATTTCATAAATACTACAACAATGCGTTTTCCATCCCAGGAATGGACTAAAATCAAGGAGGAATGGACTAAAATCAAGTGGGAAAGGAGAAAAATCAAACGAAGCGTCCTTGGGCTTAGGGACAGCCAGCATGTGATGACCCGTCATGCTGGGCTGGCTGATTGATGGATGCATCTTGCGATCTTGCGAGGACCATGTATGAGCACAGCAGCACCACTGGATGACCCACCAGAATATCTGTGGAAAGTTATAGAGTGAAATTGAAATTATTGGGAAATGCCCAGAGGGGCACGCACATAAACTTCCATAGATCGTCTGCTGTTATTAATGGGCTCTCGGTTTGGGAAGTGAGTCCTGGCTTTTAATTGGAATGAGTTACAATGAAAATAATGGCTATAGCAGGGGCTGCCAGTATTGAATGGGCTCCTCAGTGATGAATTGTATCGTTGTTAAATTTTCCTTTCCCCCTTGTTATGACTTGCCATGCTTTGCTTTCGGGGGTATGCAGGTGATGTGGGGATTCGGTATTGGTGTCAGGCAAGGGTAGCTATGTTTACGGCATTTAAATTTCCTTCGAGTCCAGGATTTCCAGGGAGATGGGACTTTGTTGTTGTGCTGTTGGCACCACACACTGTGATACCCCCAACATCACATTATAGGACCTCCCCGCTGCCGAGATGAGGCCACATCTGTAGGCAATTGAGATGCCATGGCCTTGCTATAATGAAAAGTGATGGTTGTAATGGTTATTGTGTGTATGATTATTTGGGAATGTTCCATTCGGTCACGTGTGACTTGACGTGTGCTATATGTAGGGCAGAGAACCCCTGAAATTGCCTAGATAGTGTTACATATTTATGTGAATGTATGTGGATTACCATTCAGGTCTTTGCTTATCCGTGTGTAGTATATTAAGGGTTGTTGTGATTGGAGGGTCAGGAGCCCTTCTGAACAAGTGGCCGGAAACGGAAGTGACCGGAAAGGGAAGAGAAAAAGACACGAGGAAAAAAGGACGAGTATTCTTCTTCCTCGCCCCGCACCGACGAAAGGTGGGATTGATTGAGCCGTGTGGAAAAGCGGCGTTCCGAAGCCCGCCTGGCGAGAGGAATCACCGGGACGTGTACCTGCCCGGTGGGGACGTCAAGTTGACGTGGGGCCGTGCATCGACCCCGCGTCTGGCACCGTTCCCAACACCATCTAAAAAGACGCGTACGGGTCGCCCGTTGGGGCCTAACACGCCTGGCAAGCGGCGTGGGGCTTTTGGCTTGCTTTCCCGTTCCCGCGTCGCGTGGCCGCGAGGGGCTGTAGCCGGGGTGCCGGGTACGATACCTGCCCGGTGGAAACACGTCCACCCGGGGTTCGTTCAACCGCCCGAGTGCGGCGACGCTGACTATCATCTTGGTCAGGAGGGGCCCAGAGACATTGTGCGGGACCGAGACCAAAAGGGTGTCGTGAGTACTCACCGGGACACACGTATATAAGATGGCCATCTTACTCATAGGGAATTGATTGTGGCTGGGGAATTGTTGATGGTAGTGTATTGTTGATTGCTCGGGGAAAATCTCCGTGGTTGTGTCATTGAAATATTGTTGATGGTTGTGTATTGTTGATTGCTCGGGGAAAATCTCCGTGGTTGTGTCATTGAAATTGTATGGTATCATTACCATTGGAAATATATCTTGAACATCAGTTGTCTCCTGGGTGAAATTCATATGGATTGCGTGGCGAAAGCGCATATATAATACAGCTTGCTGGCGGAGTTCCTCTCACGGTCCGGGGGTCACCGAGACCAGGTATTCATCGAGGGGACCACGTAACAGAATTGGGGGCTCGTCCAAATTACGATTTGCGGTTTCGCAATTGGGTCTACGTCCGGGATCTAAAATTGTATAACATAATAAAATAATAATATTTTATTAATTAAAATTTATTAATTAATTATTAATTGGTAAATTTTTTTGAGAAATTGGGGTAAAGTCTTGGGTGAAGGTTAACAGGTGTTAACGATAGACACCATGGCGTTTGTGGCACAGAACTTTGGGGTAACCCCGAGTGAGGCACAGTTCCGAGCGTTGCTAAAGTCGGACCTATTGAAATTGGCCAAACATTTTAACTTGGAGGTCCGAACTAATTTGAGGAAGGCAGAGTTGCAGGCCACGGTGATACAATCTATGGTGGGATTAGGAACATGGGACGAGTTAGCCTGGGAGTGGCTACCCGAAGAACCAGAAGATGTTGAGCTCCGGAAACTGGAGTTGCAATTACGGAGCCAGGAACGGATTAAAGAAGAAGAAAGGAAAGCAGAAAAGGAAAGAGCAGAAGAAGAAAGGAAAGCAGAAGAGAGGAGAGAAGAGAAGCAAGCAGAGGAAAGGAGAGTGGAACGAGAACTCCAGGAAAGGTTAAAAGAAGAAGAAAGGAAAGCAGAAAAGGAAAGAGCAGAAGAAGAAAGGAAAGCAGAAAAGGAAAGAGCAGAAGAAGAAAGGAAAGCAGAAGCGAGGAGAGAAGAGAAACAAGCAGAGGAAAGGAGAGTGGAACGAGAACTCCAGGAAAGGATGAAAACAGAGGAAAGGAAAGCAGAAGCAGAGGAGAGGAGAGCTGCAAGGGAACTCGAAGCAGAGGAGAGAAAAGCGGAAAGGGAATTAAAGGAACGTGACATGGAGCTTCAGCAAGAAATCAAATTCAAGGAGCTGGAGTTAATGAGAGAACGGGGAGAGGCACCACCCTCGCTGACGGGGTCGACACCTAACCAGAGAACCTGGGATGTGGGCAGACATGTGAGGCTGGTTCCACCGTTCAGTGAAAAGGAAGTCGCGAAATTTTTTCCACACTTTGAGAAAGTGGCTCGACAATTAAACTGGCCGGAGGAGGCCTGGACCATACTCGTGCAAAGTGTGCTGGTGGGGAAAGCTCAGGAAATTTATTCGGCGCTACCAATGGACCAATGTGCAGATTATGAGGTACTGAAGACGCACATCCTCAAAGCCTATGAGTTGGTTCCGGAAGCTTACAGGCAAAAATTCAGGAATGCCAGGAAGAGGGAGAGTGAGACCCATGTGGAGTTTGCCAGAGTGAAAGAAAACATGTTTGATCGGTGGTGTGAGTCAAAAGGAGTCGGGAAAGACTTCGAAACATTGCGTGACTTGATCCTGGTGGAGGAATTCCAGCAGTGTGTCCACGAGGACATCAAAGTGTACCTGCAGGAAAAGAAGGTACCAAAGTTGTGGGACGCAGCCACCATGGCAGATGATTATGCCTTAACCCACCGAATAGGGGTCCACGAACCTAACTCCTCGCCTAGATCTCCGCAGGGGAGGTGGGGAAGAGCAGGTGCGGAGAACGACAATACATGGCGGCGGCCTCGAGAGGATTATGGGGACAACGCGGATACCCCACCTGTTCGAAGTCAGAGGGCTGCGGGCCCAAGACAAACTTATTTTTCAGGGGGCCCGAGGCAGACCACGAGTTTTTCCTCCGGGCCTACTTGCGCGTTTTGCAAGAAACCTGGACACTTGATGTCCAGTTGTTACCTCATGAAAAGGGACAACCCAGAGCGGAGTCCGACTATTACAACTCCGAATGCGATGGCTAGCGTAAGAAATCGCCATCAAAAGGGTTACCAACCATTTATTTCAGAGGGGTTTGTGTCCCTGGATGGAGCCTCGACTAACCGGAGACCGGTTAGGATATTGAGGGACACAGGGGCACATCAATCTTTAATGCTTGAAGGCATTTTGCCATGGTCCGAGGAGACGGCAACGGGGGATAGTGTTCGTTTGCAGGGGATCGGGGGCGGTGTTAGTGCTCCCCTTCATGTCATCCATTTGGAGTCCGATTTGGTGTCAGGACCGGTCACCGTCGGGTTACAAGCCACGCTTCCTGTAGAGGGTGTATCTGTGGTTATCGGGAATGATTTGGCCGGGGGTCAAGTTTATGGTAACCTGAGGGTTGGTAAAGAGCCCAGCAGGGAAAATAACGCCACACCAGCTCGGGATGGCGACAAAAGTGCCAAGTTATTTGTAGGGGGACTGAACTTCAAAACAGAGGAAGAAGTTCTGACCTCTGTCTTCAACAGATATGGGCCGCTGGTGGAAGTGCGGTTGGTAAGAGACTGGGAAACGCAACAGTCAAGAGGGTTCGGCTTTGTCACGTTTGCCAGCACAAAAGACGCCAGAGAGGCAGAGAAGAATTGGAATGGCAGGGATTTGGAGGGTCGGACCATAACAGTAGGGAAGGCATTTCGTAGACGTCGAGAGGTCTACAGGAGAGGACAACTGGGCGGTAGTGTTGGTGGTGGCCGCAATCAATATTATTATGGAGGCTCCCTGAGTTACGGCCGCTCCCGAAGGAAGGATTGGCAAAGTAGTGGCCGAGAAGGAGACCGCTATTCATGGGACTACAGGGACAAGTGGTCCCACCCTAATTATTAGGGAAGTTCTGAGAAGTTGAAGCACTGAATGCGGCGGAGCCGCCGAGCCAAGATTCCTACACGGATTAACCGTGAACGCCGTTCCTAAAGGCGTCCATGTAGTGAACTTTCATGCACGGACTAACCGTGAACTCCACGTTCCTCAAGGCGCCCATGTAGAGAACTTTCCTGCACGGACTAACCGTGAACTCCACGTTCCTAAAGGCATCCATGTAGTGAATACTCGGCTTGGCCTCCCAGAAAAAGTGCTATCGAGTGGCTTAACTTTGGATCTGTGATCAACCCCTTAACCTTCATTCACAAGAAACTGGCGGTCAAAGTCAGAGGGTCCTGAGATGGAGTTTGATTTGGCAGGGACAATGTCGTTGCTGGTGCTTAGTCCAGAGTGAGTAATCTGGAGGGGTTGTGGTGAAATTTTGGTTGCTTTATTTTTAAGTGATAACTGTGCCCGGGGGCAACTGATAATGTGGGGGGGTTGAGTTATCTGGTTTGTTTCTCCAAATTGGCCGGCAAAGAAAGTTTTCGCTGGGTTCAAACTTTCTTTCTTGAAGGGGGGGAGTGTTACATATTTATGTGAATGTATGTGGATTACCATTCAGGTCTTTGCTTATCCGTGTGTAGTATATTAAGGGTTGTTGTGATTGGAGGGTCAGGAGCCCTTCTGAACAAGTGGCCGGAAACGGAAGTGACCGGAAAGGGAAGAGAAAAAGACACGAGGAAAAAAGGACGAGTATTCTTCTTCCTCGCCCCGCACCGACGAAAGGTGGGATTGATTGAGCCGTGTGGAAAAGCGGCGTTCCGAAGCCCGCCTGGCGAGAGGAATCACCGGGACGTGTACCTGCCCGGTGGGGACGTCAAGTTGACGTGGGGCCGTGCATCGACCCCGCGTCTGGCACCGTTCCCAACACCGTCTAAAAAGACGCGTACGGGTCGCCCGTTGGGGCCTAACACGCCTGGCAAGCGGCGTGGGGCTTTTGGCTTGCTTTCCCGTTCCCGCGTCGCGTGGCCGCGAGGGGCTGTAGCCGGGGTGCCGGGTACGATACCTGCCCGGTGGAAACACGTCCACCCGGGGTTCGTTCAACCGCCCGAGTGCGGCGACGCTGACTATCATCTTGGTCAGGAGGGGCCCAGAGACATTGTGCGGGACCGAGACCAAAAGGGTGTCGTGAGTACTCACCGGGACACACGTATATAAGATGGCCATCTTACTCATAGGGAATTGATTGTGGCTGGGGAATTGTTGATGGTAGTGTATTGTTGATTGCTCGGGGAAAATCTCCGTGGTTGTGTCATTGAAATATTGTTGATGGTTGTGTATTGTTGATTGCTCGGGGAAAATCTCCGTGGTTGTGTCATTGAAATTGTATGGTATCATTACCATTGGAAATATATCCTTGAACATCAGTTGTCTCCTGGGTGAAATTCATATGGATTGCGTGGCGAAAGCGCATATATAATACAGCTTGCTGGCGGAGTTCCTCTCACGGTCCGGGGGTCACCGAGACCAGGTATTCATCGAGGGGACCACGTAACAATAGTTTCCAAATTGGGTTTTGGGCACAGCTGACAGCTGGAGCAGGTGAGGTCCACTGGGGGACATGGTCAATTCGATGGGAATTTTGAATTGGTAAGGTAAATTGTCATTTGAGGTAGGACGAGTTGCTTTGTGTGCGTTTGCCATCTTCTATTCCTGCCCTAAGGACACCATATTGGACAGATGGTGGCAGACAAAATTGCTGAAGAACTTTTTGTCAATTACCACTCATTTATTTCTATTTATTTGAATTTTTGTACGTTTAAGGAGTTTGGTGAATTTTTGGAATAAATGGGGATAGTACGGTAAGGAGACCAGGTAAGGTAGCTGTGGTTGGCCTCCCAGAACCCTCTCTAATTTAATTGATAAGATAATTGGGAGTGAGACAGAAATTGGTAGGGCCACAATATTGGGTTCCTAATGGAGAACATCGGCAGGAGCTTAAGGTTATGCAAGCCTAAGGAGGAGACAGGAGCCTAAGGTTACGCAAGCCTAAGGAGGAGCCAGGAGCCTAAGGAGAGGACTATGTTATGTGAAAGGGGGCGGGGGTGGGATTCATATATTTGATCATATTAAGCATAGTATGGACCGCGTCATCACATAGGTTAGATTTACTCTGTAACAGGGATTTTGTCAGAATAATTTTCTTGTAAAACATGCACCGAGGAGGCAGTTAGTATTAACTTTATGAAAGTACCGTGAAATGGGGTGAATAGGGACAGCAAGGTGAATAGGGACACAAACTGAAAAAAAGTTCGGAAACATTTTTCGCTGAAAATTGATAACCATACTGATTTGTTGATATTTGGGTTGAAAGAGTTCTCTTGTTTTTTTAAAAAGCAACTTATAGTCCTTATTAACCCCATATATGGGTTAAATAGGAATAAATAGGATTTTTATGGCTGTCCCTATTCACCCCGTCTTACGGGTGAATAGGGACCGTCACTAATACAAAAAAATAATAATCAAAAAATAGGGACAGTTTGGAGAAACTTTTTATCCCATTTTTTTTTTCATTGGCACCGTGGTTTATATTATGGGTGCATATTATGTGCATCCATCTGAGCTATCAATTTAGCAATAAGTTGGAAACTAAGGATTGTTTCTTGATTGTTTTTTTTTTTGTATTAATGACTGTCCCTATTCACCTGTAAAACGGGGTGAATAGGGACAGTCATTAATACAAAAAAAAAAACAATCAAGAAACAATCCTTAGTTTCCAACTTATTGCTAAATTGATAGCTCAGATGGATGCACATAATATGCACCCATAATATAAACCACGGTGCCAATGAAAAAAAAAATGGGATAAAAAGTTTCTCCAAACTGTCCCTATTTTTTGATTATTATTTTTTTGTATTAGTGACGGTCCCTATTCACCCGTAAGACGGGGTGAATAGGGACAGCCATAAAAATCCTATTTATTCCTATTTAACCCATATATGGGGTTAATAGGGACTATAAGTTGCTTTTTAAAAAAAACAAGAGAACACTTTCAACCCAAATATCAACAAATCAGTATGGTTATCAATTTTCAGCGAAAAAAGTTTCCGAACTTTTTTTCAGTTTGTGTCCCTATTCACCTTGCTGTCCCTATTCACCCCATTTTACGGTATAGAGTAAGATTATATTGTGTGAAGAATCCTGTTTTCGAGCGAGGTCGGTTGAGGACTTGGGCAGGAAGGCATTGAAAAGCGCTACGCACCGACTGGTTGGCTGGCGCAGGTGTTATAGTCGTTGTGGAATTCTCTCCTACATTGTAGTATTGCTTCTCTGTCCACCTCCCCCCTCGATAATAAACCTTCTTTTCACTATTGAGGTGTTGGTTTGGTGCACGGTCCGGATATGGGAATGGTAAACCGCGGTGCAAATGAGGCAGCATTGGGAATTGGTGTGAAAACCCCTCGGTAGGACAGTAGAAACACGTCGGAAACCAAGGTAAAGATCTTTTGGACTTTCTTGGAAGAGGACATACACCCCAAGGACTACCTGTCCTGAGATTGGTGACTGTCCAGGTGGGAGATTTGATCGTTTTCCACCAAGTCCACCATTGCGATATATATATGTACAGTCACGTGAAAAAGTAAGTACACCCCATGTAAAGTTTTGACTTTTTCAACATATTTCAACATACAGCTATTTGATCTTCATTTCAACAATATTGATAGATAAAGGTGATATAATATAACAAATATCATGAAACATTTACATTTTGTAGTCCATTGTATAATTTAAATAAACATAAATGCAAATTTCGCATGTGGAAAAAGTAAGTACACCCCTACATTTATCACTACTTCAAATACCTAAAATTAGAATCAGGTGCACCAGCTCAGGTGCAAATGATTAGAACATTGTTAGAGAGGATCTTGGAGGAACCTGTCTTATTTAAACCTCAGACATTTAGTTTGGTTTGCTCTTTGTTGTTGAAGTGTGCGACGTCACCATGCCTAGATCAAAAGAGCTCTCTGATGCCTTCAGAAAGAAGGTTATAGATGCCTACGAGTCTGGGAAGGGATTTAAAAAGATCTCCAAACAATTTGAAATCAATCATTCGACTGTCCGGAAGATCATCTACAAGTGGAGAAGATTCCAAACAACTGCCAACTTGTTCAGGCCAGGCCGCCCCAGCAAGTTCAGCCCGAGAGCAGACCGCAAGATGCTGAAAGAAGTCTCGAAGAACCCCAGAATGTCATCATGGGACCTACAGGTAGCTCTTGCCACTGTTGATGTCAAAGTGCACGGGTCTACCATTGGAAAGAGGCTGCACAGATTTGATCTACATGGGAGGTGTGCCAGGAGGAAACCTTTGCTGTCCAGAAAGAACATCAAGGCAAGACTAAAGTTTGCCAATGAACACCTCGGCAAAGACCAACACTTCTGGAACAATGTGGTCTGGACAGATGAGTCAAAGGTAGAGCTATTTGGCCACAGTACCAGAAGACATGTTTGGCGAAAACCAAAGACAGCATTTGACCACAAGAACCTGATACCAACTGTAAAGCATGGTGGTGGAAATATTATGATTTGGGGGCAGCTTTTCTGTATCAGGGTCTGGGCAGCTCACCATCATAGAATCCACTATGAATTCTTCATTGTACCAGAGGGTGCTTGAGGATAATGTGAGGCCATCTGTCGGAAAGTTGAAGCTCAACCGAAGGTGGACCTTGCAACATGACAATGACCCTAAACATACCAGTAAATCCACCAAGGAATGGCTGAAAAGAAAGAAATGGAGGGTTCTGGAATGGCCAAGTCAAAGCCCGGATCTAAATCCCATCGAGATGTTGTGGGGGGATTTGAAACGAGCTTGTGCATGCAAGAAACCCCTCAAACATCGCACAACTGAAAGAATTCTGCATGGAGGAGTGGGCAAAAATTCTCCCAGTCGATGTCAGAGACTGGTAGACAGTTATAAGAAACGCCTACTTGAGGTTGTTTCTGCCAAAGGGGGCAATACCACCTATCAGAGCCAAGGGTGTACTTAATTTTTCCACATGTGAAATTTGCATTTATGTTTATTTAAATTATACAATGGACTACAAAATGTAAATGTTTCATGATATTTGTTATATTATATCACCTTTATCTCTCAATATTGTTGATATGAAGATCAAATAGCTGTATGTTGAAATATGTTGAAAAAGTCAAAACTTTACATGGGGTGTACTTACTTTTTCACGTGACTGTATGCTCTTCTAGCTGAAGAAGGCTGATGAAGCAACCATGCAAAGTCACATAAGGTAAACCCTTTCCTGTTTCAAACTCTACCCGAGTTCCTCCACAGCTGCAAAACATTCAGTAGTACATACATGAGAATCCCAATGCTACCTTCTCCCAAAGCCGCTGGAGCAGTTTCATTTCTTATTATTGAGTCATCAGGTACAGCATAGACAGAAACGTGCACCACCGAGGCTCCCAAGAATGCACTGCATTACGTGCATTGTCAATGTGTTAGGGTTAGTAGCTTTTCCTTGTGTAGCTTTGCATGGTTGCTTTATGCAGGTTTCTTCAGCTAGAAAAACATGGGAGGAGTCAATATATTTATAATCCTAGCCACCTTGGGTAATTTATTAAGTGAGAGCTGATTGGTTATTCCCTACAATTGCGCGTGTGAGATGTGATTGGATGTTATTATTCATTTACATACACAGTAAGTTCAAAACAATATAGAATGTTTGTGCGCAAAAGTAGGGCAGGTCGCCATGAAAGTGTGTGGAAGATTCAGACAGGAGGCAGGGGAGGGATGCGGGCATTGAGCCAAGTACATTTATAACAGTCAAAATGACTTTATACCGTGCACCAACGCATGAAGCAACCCCCAGCACGTGAGTGAAATAAACACACAGTGGGAGTGGGGTCAAAACAATCGAGTAACTCTCTACAACCTATAGGAAACATCCACACAACACAAACCGTTCACTAAATTTCAGGCTCGCACAACGTCTGCATTGACAGACGACGTCAACCTTTCAATGACAACATGTTCACGAAGCGACAGAAGGAGCATTGAAACGTTCATGGTATATGATCGCTATGGGAGTTATAGAACAAAGGTCAAAGAGCAGAGGTCATTTGGAGCGTGGAGAAGCGCTCCATTTCTTGTGTCATCCCTGTCGAGTACTGCATATATACCGAGTCAGGTTAAATAAAATAGGTTTTTATATATATATATATTTATCTATATACACGTGGAAACACCATTTAGTGAAAGCATGCACACACGTTGGATGCAGTACTGTGGAATATAAATAACATGTGTCTCTATACATTACGCATGGAAGATAATTAACAGAGCAACATGCTTGATTCCAGCAAACTGGCATGGGATGCAGGTAAATCTCATCAAAAGTTCGGTGGAAATTGCGGACACGTGAGCGTGAGAACATAAACTTAACTAATACACGCACACACACACACACACACACACACACACACACACACACACACACACACACACACATACTGTGTGTATATATATATATGTATGTATATATATATATATATATATATATATATATATATATACATACATATATATACATATGTAAACTGTGTGTGTGTGTGTATATATATATATATATATACACTGCATATCAAAAAAAAGGTAATCCGAATTCAAGGGGTTAATATGCAAATGTTATTTAGTTTGACAATTTACATGTGGTTTACCAATTATGAGGAGATCCTCAGCTTTCCATTGATGCCTTTCATGCATCATTGCTGTCACACATGACCGAGTACATGTTCATTGAAAATGACAAGTTCAAATCGCAATTTTTACAAGTTTGGCTAATCGGTGCAAAACAGTTTGAAATGGATGCATTACTTGTCGACTGCCAAGTTGATTATGTAAAATTGTTAAGCTTGTCTGGTAATCATCAGTTGCGTCATCCTTTGTTGAAGATGGGTATTTAAGATGGGCCTACAGTGTATGGGTTTAGAGACAGTCTGAGTCATTGATAAGATGGTTCAACTTACGACTGAACAGCGGACCTTCGTGGTTACAACCTTTCACCAAACTGGAAGTTTGCAACGAACTCATGATGTGTTCAGGGAACGTTTCCCAGAATGGGAGTCTCCAGCAGCCAAAACCATTGGGCGAATGTTTGAAAATACCAAGAGCATGGCACTAGCCTCAACCGCAGCAAGGAGAATTCTGGTAGGAGGCGCACTGGGTGATCGGAAATGAACATTGCAGCAGTAAGGCAGCACGTTTTGGAGCATCCTAGGGATACCAGCGCAAGACAAAATGGGACGGGATTGCCTTAGGCAACATTCAACCAAATCACAAGACTGGACCTCCACCAACATCCATATCAGATTCACATCCGGCATCAACTTATGCCAGGGGATTTTGCCAGGAGGCTGGTGCTTGCCGGATGGTTGATAGCACGTTGCGAAGCAGATGTCAATTTCCTGCGGTATCTCGTTATCGGCGACGAAGCTGCTTTCGCCATGGACGGCAAGGTCAATACCCATAATGTTCTTGAATATGCACCGACAGGACAACCCCCGGAATTTAATTTTGACACCAACATGAATCGTCAAAAGTGGACTGTTTGGTTGGGACCTTGTGGAAGTGGTCAGGTGATCGGACCATTTTTCTTTCAAAGGAATGTCAATGGCAACAGGTATCTGCAGATGATCAATGATGAAATTTTACCACAGCTGGAGGAGAACTTTGAGCGACAGGTTTGTGGTGTCTTCAGATATCTCTGGTGGGCCCAAGACGGCGCCCCAGCACATCGTCTTATCGCTGTCCGAGATCGACTGAGGGAACTCTTTGGAGACCGAGTCATCACCCTCAACCATGCAGTGGAATGGCCGCCAAGATCACCTGACCTCACACCATGTGATTATTTCCTTTGGAGACATTTAAAGAACAAGGTGTTCATAACTCCTCCCCATGATCTTGACGAATTGCAGGGTCGTATTTGACATGAAGTGGATGCTTTGCGCAATGACCCGGCTATGGTGAGACGAGCAGTTCAGGACATGCTCCGCCGCTGTGAGCTTTGTGTTGAAAGGGGAGGTGGACATGTTGAAGGTGTGGGTGCATAAAGGCCAATCATTCCTGAGAAAAGTTCACATCTGACGTTCATTTTGCACCAATTATCCTGACTTGCATCGATTAGCCAAACTTGTAAAAATGCGATTTGAACTTGTCATTTTCAATGAACATGTACTCGGTCATGTGTGACAGCAATGATGCATGGAAGGTATCAATGGAAAGCTGAGGATCTCCTCTTAATTAGTAAACCACATGTAAATTGTCAAAACAAAATAACCTTTGCATATTAACCCCTTGAATTCGGATTACCTTTCTTTTGATACGCACTGTGTATATATATATATATATATATATATATATATATATATATATATATATATATATATGGTGTGTATACATATATATATATATATATATATATATATATATATATATATATATATATATATATATATATATATATATATATATATATATACATATACATACATACATACATACATACATGCCAAAGGGGGCATTATATATATATAATGTGTGTATGCTGTGTGTATATATATATATATATACTGTATATATATATATATATATGTATACAATATATGTATGCATACACACATACACACACACACACACACACACACACACACACACACACACACACACGTGTCTAAGATTCATAAACTCAAATAAGGAACGGAAAAATATTTTATAAAAAAAATGAGATTTAAAAAGAACTTTAAAAAAACCATCACACGAGTGACTTCACAGTAGTGAATTGCTGGCACATTCACATCGGCATTCAAGTAAAAGCGAAGTTTCAAATTGGCTGCACGGAGGAAACACAGTGGTTGCACGTGACTTGCACCCACCACCTGTACGCATGATGTTCATGATGGCGACACATTTTGGCCTGTCCGCTCAATTCGGTTCGGACTGGCCGGTGAAATTGAAAAAGGCGGACAAGGTCTAAAAACTTCCACACACACAAGGAAACTTTGGGTGCTCATAGATCTATACCCAGAAGCTGTGCGGAGGCTGGAAAATCAGGACAAAAACTTGAGATGTGTCGTGGTCGTCACTGAAGAACTGAACTTTCCTTTTGTTTGTTTCATGAGCTTAAGTTCTATCTGTCTCTGGCTTTTCTTAAGTTTACATGGAAGTTGAGCCGTTTTTCTCTGGCCTATGGGAACCTTCTTATGCAACCAGCAATAAACGAGGAACATTTCACTACAGTGACGTCATAGGAGCCACCTGTGCACATACCTCGACCTGGAGCTTAATTCAACCTTGCGAGCCTATATAAGAGCTCGGATTTTGAGTGATTCAGGAAACCAGCCTGGGAATGTTTTTGCATTTAATTAATTTTCTTGAGGA
>NC_136272.1:46462418-46534918 GCF_964187855.1 Myxine glutinosa | reverse complement strand
GAAAGGTTGGGGAAGGTGGTAAAAGTTGGAAGAGAAAAGATATATATTTTTGGGATGAGATAGGAGCATGAAAGGGTGGGAAATGGCATGTATGGGGGATAAGAGGTAAGGGAGGAGAAATAAAGGTTGGGGAAGGGTAGGTAAACTTGGAAGAGAAGGGAAATGATTTTTGGAAGAGAAGGGAAATGATTTTTTGGGATGAGATAGGAGCATGATTGGGTGGGAAGTGGCATGTATGGGGGATAAGAGGTAAGGAAGGAGAAATAAAGGTTGGGGAAGGGTGGGAAAACTTGGACAAGGGAAATATTTTTTTGGGATGAGATAGGAGCATGATAAGGTGGAATATGAGATAGAGCATAATTGTATGGGCCATGGGGGCAGAGAAGGATCAAAACTTCTGTCATATTTACACAATACACATGTAATAAAAAAATGCCCAACAAATTTCCAGTTCAATTCCTCTGTTTTCCTCTTCTATTTACCTCTATACCATATTTTCCTTTATGTTTGCCTCTCCTAGCTACTAATAATTACAGTATATGGCCTCTATTTACCTCCGTGGTCAAGTCATCGACAGTCGGCAATGAAAAACACTTTTATCCAACTTATTGATCTCGCAAACATACTTTTTATCCAAGGCATTGATCTCACAAGCATTTACTTTATATTTCACCGCTCAAGTTATATATTTAATGATTTAATACCACCACAGGTGAATGGTCGTGCCCAAAATCAAGAGCTTCCCCTGATTGAGTTACCGAATGCATCCCTTAAATTTCGATATGAGACAAAATCAGAGAAAAGTTGTTCAAACAAAAGTTAGCAAAGGAGATGGTACAACTAACTAAGATAGAGTTACAGACAAAATATTGCAGAATCCATCCCATTGATATTTATCATCCTTATTAAGATGTTCATTTTTTTCAAAATGGCACCTGTACGACGTGACCTATGACGTCATAATTATCACTAAAATTCTACAAGAGTAGACACATACTAGGGTAAAAATTGTGTCAATCGGAGCAACAGTTACTGAGAAAATGAATTTAAACAAGACGACGCCCATACCACATGACGTATGACATCATAATTAGTACAAAAACGATTCTACGTGAGTAGACACATACTACGGTGAAAATTTCGCGTCAATCGGACCAATGGTTGCGGAGAAAATGAATTTTTAAAATGCAGACACATATGACATACTATAAAAAAGTATCCGACCTTTATTTTTCGTGTGTAAAAAAGAAGAAGCTAGGGAGGTGTTGATTGGTGCACATATGTAGGCGATCCTAATGCACACGCGTGAATTTTTTCCCACCTGCAGAAGCTGTCATTCGACGGCAGACCGCCGATGAGTGAGGACATGTAAGTGAGCGCCGTCGGATTTTCGTTTTTGACAAAATGACGGAAAAACTTGAACAACGCTACTGCATAAAATGTTGTGTAAAGCTTGGCGATTCCCAAGTGGAAACGATCCGCAAGATTCAACACCGTTCATTCCATTATGAAGGAGGATTTGGGCTTCAGGAGAATCTCAGCGAAGTTCGTACCAAAGCTGCTAAGGATTGAGCAGAAGCAACTCCGTTTGGAGATCGCACAGGACATGCTGGAGACTGTGAACAGCGATCCCAGCTTCCTCAACACAGTGATCACTGGCGATGAGTCCTGGGTTTATGGGTACGACCCAGAAACCAAGTTGCAGTCATCACAATGGAAGCATCCAACATCCCCGAGGCCAAAAAACACAAAATTTGATGCAGTAGCGTTGTTCAAGTTTTTCCGTCATTTTGTCAAAAACGAAAATCCGACGGCGCTCACTTACATGTCCTCACTCATCGGCGGTCTGCCGTCGAATGACAGCTTCTGCAGGTGGGAAAAAATTCACGCGTGTGCATTAGGATCGCCTACATACGTGCACCAATCAACGCCTCCCTAGTTTCTTCTTTTTTACGCACGAAAAATAAAGGTCGGATACTTTTTGAACACACTACGTATGTACGCACATATGCAACCGATCGCTTAACCCCGATTTTCGCTTTGCGAGTACAAGGCAATAAAAATGTATCATATCCGCATCTGGATCTTCGTCAAAATCGAATCAATTCGTCCTTTTCACACCCAACCTGTCTACCAAGTTTCGTCCGAATCCGTCCACAACTCTTTGATATGGCATTCTCACAAACAGACAAACAAGGTGAAAACATAACCCCCGTCGACATTCTGTGGCAGAGGTAATTATTTGTGGTTATTATTGGCTAAAGTTGTTATATACGGTATTGTAGTCTGTTTATGTTGTTGCACCCTAAAGTTGAACTATCAAGCGTATGTTTTGCAATGACAAGAATACTTAATAAAATATCTCAAAGTTGTGGTTTGCAGCCTTATTTATGAAAGATCATTGAGGAAATACCACGAGGTATGCCAAAGTCCTTGATTTCCATGCACCAAGCCTTGCTGCATTGCAACTATGTCAGGTCACACCCTTACGACGTCATGTGCAGAAGCACATGATGTTATCAGCATAACAATGGAATACGAAGCTACGTGATACAAGCCAATGAAAACAATGTAAAGCACGACCGATGTGACTGAAACTCACAACACCAATGGATACTAAAAATATTGTATATTGTTGGATGACAAAATGAAAAAGATTGAGCAATTAAATTAGATATGACGAAGGCATAATTATTTGTTGTATGAATTACATCATAAAGGATGAGGGATTGCAACTGGTGCGCAGAAAGACTGTTTTTAAAAGAGTGCAGAGGAAGCAAAGACCAGGAAGAAAAATTCAAGAAATTTCCAAAATGGAATGAATAATAATAATAATGCATTTATTTTATATAGCGCTTTTCAGGGAGCCCAAAGACGCTTGAGGTACAAACGAATATTAAAGTTAAAGAGATCTGATACTAATTGCAATGAACTGCAATGTGGCTGAACCATGGGGAGGTAAAAGTGACCGTGTAGAACAGCAGAATTATTGAATGAATGCAGCAATGGCACTGAGGGCCTAAGAGGACCTGCTGGGCCAATAATCCTTCAGTGTTCTCTGCAGGTTTTAATGTGAAAATCACATGAGATAAGTGATGGGGAAATGTAATCCTTTCTGGCAAAATGATGCCCTTTGGTGTTGTTTGTGTTGTGTGGGTGTTGTGCTTTGGTGTTTGGTGTTGTGTTGTGTTTGGTTTGGAGTTTGGTCTTTAGTGTTGAGGCTATCTACAGACCTTTTTATTTATCACGCGATTTTAAAATGCTTCAAGAAGAGCTGGTCGCGTGAGACCCGAGCGGAGAGACTTGAAGGGCATAAATGGTTAACCGCGGCTGCTTGGCTTGCTGTGCGGCTCTCGACTGCGGTTCTGAGCTGCTAGTTTATGCCATCGCCCCTTTACAGTCGACAGACGGACGGCCCCTGCCGCAATCCCACGTGCCGAGCATGCAAAACCATCACGTGTCCTCTTCTTCCTTTCCTCCATCCTCTCTCATCTCAACTACACCTTATACATTCCTCTCTTACATCCTGTAGCCTATGATCTCCCTTCTCAAGCACTCACCCATCCTGTCTTTCCTAATGCTCTTTGCTTCTTCTCCCTTTTGAAACTACATTGGGTATGGATGGAGGAATATCAGAGATGTGAATAATATGTGACGGACATTAGGTGAGGTGTGTTGGCATGCAGACAGAAAAGACTAAAACGATTGTTTACTGCATTACGATGGTTCGGGACAAGCGGATAATGAACACCACATGGTGACATACATAGCTACATATAGTATTTTAATCAAGGCATAGAATGATGTCCTTAATACCACTCAACTATATTCGGAACAACTAAAGATAAAAAGGTGAAGCCTAAAATGGATGGAAATAGAGTACGTATACCAATTCCATCCAGAAATAATGATTAATCATATACTCTCTGCCGTTTATGTTGTCTGGCCTTGTTAAGTAGTACCACCTTTAGAGGCCATTTCCCCCCCGCAGAGCAGGGGTTGGCCTTTTTAGGGCACCGTGGTCCCCTTTTCTTTTTAGGAGCACCGTGGTCCCCTTTTTGAAGCAATGTTTTATGGTCCGGATGCACCTTCCTGCCACCAACCCTGTTAGTCGCCTCTTGCAACACGCAGGAAATTACCAGTGAACTGGTACTCAATTTGCCGACCTCGGAAGGATGACAGGCTGAGTCAAACCCCCTGGCGTTAATTCAGCGATCGACCGGGATTACGAACCCAGGATCCTAGGATCCCAAGCCACACCCTAACTGCTAAACCAACACCAGGCCTGTTAAAATTGAATGAATTTTCAGAACTGCCAACATTGATATTGTTGAAGCACTTTGACTTTTAAATTGTATTTATTTTCACTCAAATGGCTCAATAATGATAAAATCGCTTTACGTGGATATACTGTATAAAATAAACTTAATTCTACATTTTGAACAAAGACATCAGCTTATGATGTTGCTACCAACTACACCACCCACTCGCAGAATTGTACAGGAAGAAAGAAATACATAATATTGAGGAAACAAAACCTGCAAGGAACTAAAGTCACAGGAAAAATGTTTTACTGAAACTAAGAAGTATCATAAACATATAGCTAGCACAGTGACGTCATAACGGTGTGCACACACCTGCTTCACACGGTCAGGGTTGACCGATGTCTGTGGTTGCAGTAATCCACTGCTCTCCAATTTACTTCCCGCAGATGGTACTTCCAGGATGCGTTCTGAGATAAACGAGTGGACGCCATTGAGGGCATCCAGGGAACCCTGGATGAGAGCTACGCGCTCAGTAGTACCTGAAAAACAAGACGCACAACACTTGCCTTTTCTCATCTTCTTTTCAACCTCAGAGCAAATTACATATATTTGACTAGAGAGTTCATAGAACACGATGCCCCATGCGGTGTTGAAGTGTATACTTCAATTTGAATAAAGTAATGATTTTAAGGAACATTTTTTTAAATCCGGAAGTTTAGCACTACTCAAGCTTATACACCACCTTTATACACATTAATAAGACGACGGTGAGTCATAGTTTAGGAGATGGAGTTTTATTGATCACCATAGAATGTAGCGTAAATTGGCATCATACATAGCCATCCATATACCTGCAGCCTCTTCTTCACCCCGATACTGCCCCCTCTCACATTCCACGCCCTCTCATGCTATATATCAATATATAGCATGGTTCTTGGAAATATTATGAAGGCGATTTGTGTTCTACATTGTTCAAGTATATAATTCAAGTTAAACAATAAAGAGCAATCAGAGATTGCAGACCCTCGCCAGGATGGGTTTTCAGTGGTTTTTAAGGCTTTTGTGTTAAAAATAAATATGGCGGCCGAACCACGTGACCCATGACGTCATCATTTTTTTTTCTCCACCAATTTATCCCTCGATGATGCTCATGAAATTTCATCTTGATCGGATGAAGTTTTGTACTTCTCGAATTATGAGGTCAACATGGAGCACCTATGACATCATCATTAACATATTTTATTCCCCATGGAGAGTTGTTTACAATGACCCATGTCTCAATTTTGTCCATGCAGCACTTTCAGAGATATAGAGGTGCAAAGTTTTTCGGTTTTTCCAAGATGGCGGCCGAACCACGTGAACTATGACGTCATAATTTTTTCTCCACTAATTTATCTCCAGATGACGCCCAATAAATTTCATCTTGATCGGATGAAGTTTTGTACTTATCGAATTTGACGTCATAATGGAGGCACCCATGACATCATCATTAACATATTTTATTCCCCATGTAGAGTTAAAGGATATCAGACGGACAGACGGAGAGCAAACCCGTAGTCCCCTCCAGTGGAAACCGGTTTATTTATTTATTTATTTTTGTATACAGAATCGAGGCTTGTGAAAGAGCTAACATTTATCACAAAAAGAAATCAAAGAGACAAACAAACAAAGTATATAAAAAGGGGAGCGGTAGACAAGATGGGGAGAGAAGGGGAAGCACATAAACACAACATTTGAGAGCAGGGACATCGGGAATGTGTGGGAGGGACAGGGATTGGGGGAATGCGGCGTGGGAAGGGGGGGGGGGGGGTGGGAGAAGTATAAACACAGTACACCAAGGACTTCCAGGAAAGAATTTGGTATTTCAAAAAAGTGGCTTTTGGGTGAAATTAGCGGGGGTAGAAAAGATCAAGGTTTTGGATGGGGGAAGATAAGAGATGGTGGTGAACAGCCGTTCTAAAGACCTGGAGGGAGGAGTGGGATTGAAGAGAGTGAGGGAGTTTGTTCCAGAGGCGGGAGAAAAGAGGAATGAAGGAGTGAAGGTGAGCAGAGAGTCTTGATTTTGGCAGTTTAACCATAAGAGGGTTGCAGGCAGATCTTGTGGGACCTGTAGGAATATTTGGGGGACAGAGCCCAGAGAGAGCTGGAGGAGCAAGGCCGGAGAGGAGTCGGTAGAAGACAGAAAGACCACCAACCTGCCTGCGGTGAGTAAGTGAAAGGCCCTCGGAGGTAGCTTCATCGCGGGAGATTCCAATGATTCTGAACGCTTTGGTTTCAACAGCGTGAAGACGAGCTAGGTGTGAGGCAGGAACACCAGCCCAGAGGGGGGAACAGTATTCCATTGAGCTGCGGATGAAAGCCTTATATGTGGTGAGGAGCTCAGGTGTGCCAAGGAAGGACTTCGCACGATGGAGGATGCCCAGTCGGCGACTGGCTTTGGAGGCCAGATTTGAAATGTGGGTTTCCCAGGAAAGATCATGGCAGATAGTGAGACCCAAAAGCTTGAGTGACGGAACTTCTTGGAGAGGATTATTCAGAAAGTGGATGGGAGGGTTGTCCAGTCGGTCTTTTCGGAGAGACAGAGTAAGAGTGTGAGATTTGTCAGGATTGAAAGACATGTTCCACTTGTTTGCCCAGTCTGTGATTTTGTCCAGGTCTGCAGAGAGTGAGGAGGCTGCAGACTGCCGATCTGAGGGATGAGGAATGGAGCGGCAGAGAGTGGAGTCATCAGCAAAGAGATAGAGAGGATTTTCAAGAGAGTCGGAGAGATCATTGATGAAGACCAGAAAAAGCACAGGGCCCAGAACACTGCCTTGGGGAACTCATGCCTGAACAGGAAGAGGAGATGAGAGAAACCCATTCAGGGCCACACGTTGACTACGACTAGAGAGGAAGTCCGCCAGCCATGCGTGGAGATTTCCATGGATACCAAAGCAGGAGAGTTTGGTGAGCAGAGCGGGGTGCCAGACCGTATCGAAGGCACGTGATATGTCAAGGGAGACAGCTCTAATTTCCTGTTTGGCATTGAGGACCTCCATCCATTGTTGAGACAGCAGAAGCAGCATGTCCAGAGCAGAGTGACCAGGTCTGAAACCAAATTGATGATCAGAGATCAAGCCATTGAAGCCATATTATCCCCCGGTAGGGGAATAATAAAGGTGTAAAGAGGCTTCAAGGCTTATAAAAAAATAAATTCATGTTTTACTGTCGTTTCACCCAGCGTCCATTACATCACCTATTCATGTCCTGATTTGTGTTCAAAATATAACATTCAATTCAAATAAGTTATTCATCGATCATAAACTGACAAGACAGTCATGCAGACGGGCATGAAGTCATGAACCAATTGCTTAACCTCCCTTTTCAATGAAGTTTAGACTTACCTTGTAAGAAGCAGTGATTTGCACTGTAGTCTCCATGGTGCAGCATAGTGGTGGTTCCATAATGGTTTGGGGGATGTTTTAGCAGTCCAAGCACTGGCCAACTGTTCACCATCGAATACCATATGAATGCTGTCATGTATCAGAATAATTTAGAGCAGCACATGCTTCATGTAGCAAGAAAGCTATCAGGATTCAGTTGCTATTTCAAGCATGACGATCCAAAGAAAGGTTAAGGCAACTGGTAAATTTTTGAAGAGGAACAAGAAGACACCGGATTTGCCCTCTCAATATCCCACCTGGATCCCGATGAAAATGTTGAGGGATGACGCTAAGAAAGTGAGCTAGCTGAAGAACATGCAGCAGTGAAATAACTATTTGTACAAGAATGGGCCAAAAATAAAAAAGGAAAGATATTTATAAATGAGGGCCTGGTGTTTTGACCAATGAGTGGTTTTCATCTGGGACTGGGTAGACATTGTCTGCCAGGTAGAAGGGTCACACCTTCCCAACAACGAGTTTTTTGAAAAACAAAGATCCTTTGAAATGGTTACAACTACTTGAAGTCACTCGA
Organism: Myxine glutinosa; assembly: GCF_964187855.1. Taxonomy (NCBI): domain Eukaryota; kingdom Metazoa; phylum Chordata; class Myxini; order Myxiniformes; family Myxinidae; genus Myxine; species Myxine glutinosa. The sequence continues at coordinate 46,526,699 of NC_136272.1, read as the reverse complement.
CAAGCAGAGGGAGGTCAAGAAGAGAGCCGAGAACTCAGGTGTGCATACCTTTGACCTCATTGAAAATGTATAACTGTGCAATGTAACTTGATTAGTTTGCATATAAATAATATTATCTTGATATTTTTATATTTGATACAACCTCTTTATAAAGTGTTATGAAAATGACATTGGGGTTAATGAAGGATTAATTAGTTCTTTCATAATGAGGTGGTTTGGTGGAGGGGGGGGGGGGGGGTCCGGTGGATCGGGGTCTGGTGGAGTGGGGTTTGGTGGAGGGGTCTGGGGGACTGGGGTCTCGTGGAGGGGGTCTGGTGGAGGGGACGAGGGGGTCTGGTGGAGGGGGGTCTGGTGGAGTGGGGATCTGGTGGAGTGGGGATCTGGTGGAGCGGGGTCTGGTGGAGCGGGGTCTGCTGGTGGGGGGTCTGGTGGATGGCGATCTGGTGGACGGGGTCTGGTGGAGCGGGTCTGGTGGAGGGGAGGAGGGGGTCTGGTGGAGGGTAGGAGGGGGTCTCGTGGAGGGGGTCTGGTGGAGGGGAGGAGGGGGTCTCGTGGAGGCGGTCTGGTGGAGGAGAGGAGGGGGGTCTGGTGGAGGAGAGGAGGGGGTTTGGTGGAGTGGGGTCTGGTGGAGCGGGGTCTGGTGGTGGGTGGTCTGGTGGATGGGGATCTGGTGGAGGGGGTCTGGTGGAGGGGAGGAGGAGGCCTGGCGGAGGGAGGTTTGGTGGAGGTGGTCTTGTGGCGCGGGGTGTTGTGGAACGGGGTCTGGTGGAGGAGAGGAGGGGGTCTGGTGGCGGGGGGTCTGGTGGAGCGGGGTCTGGTGGAGCGGGGTCTGGTGGTGGGTGGTCTGGTGGATGGGGATCTGGTGGAACGGGGTCTGGTGGAGTGGAGGTCTGATGGACAGGGATCTCGTGGAGGGGGTCTGGTGGAGGAGGGTTTAGTGCAGGAGGGGAGGTCTGGTAGAGGGAGGATCTGGTGGACGGGGGGTCTGGTGGATGGGGATCTGGTGGAGGGGGGTCTGGTGGAGGGGGGTCTGGTTGAGGGGGGTTTAGTGGAGGAGTGGATCTGGTGGAACGAGGTCTGGTGGAACGGGGTCTGGTGGAGGAGAGGAGGGGATCTGGTGGAACGAGGTCTGGTGGAACGGGGTCTGGTGGAGCGGGGTCTGGTGGAGTGGGGTCTGGTGGAGCGGGGTATGATGGAGCGTTGTCTGGTGGAGGGGGGTCTGGTGGATGGGGATCTGGTGGAGGGGGTCTGGTGGAGGGGGGTCTGGTGGAGCGGGGTCTGGTGGTGGGTGGTCTGGTGGATGGGGATCTGGTGGAAGGGGGTCTGGTGGAGGGGAGGAGGGGGCCTGGCAGAGGCAGGTGTGGTGGAGGTGGTCTGGTGGAGCGGGGTGTTGTGGAACGGGGTCTGGTGGAGCGGGGGTCTGGTGGATGTGGGTCTGGTGGACGGGGTCTGGTGGAGTGGTGTCTGGTGGAGTGGAGTCTGGTGGAGCCGGGTTTTGGTGGAGTGGGGTCTAATGGACGGGGTCTGGTGGAGGAGGTCTGAACAAAACCCTTTATTTCCGATTGAAACAATAGTGTGCTCATCAGGAACGCCTCCGTCGGCATTTGCAAGGGACATCTTGTGTGTTTATGCTCCGTCGGTGTGTATTTTAGGTATAAGCTTCGGTAAAAGGTTTTGAAATAACACTGTTGTATTAGAACTGAACAATTGTAATTCTTATATAGAAGTAATTGTTTTAAAGAACAAAAAACAGACGTTCAATATTGCAGAACATATCCCACAAACCACTGCAGTTTAAAGATGGCCCCACTCAGTAATGAAAGTCGGTCTTGTGTTGGTGCGAAACTTACCACGTGGCACTCAATAAATAAAAAATAAAAAACTTGTCCGTTTCTTAAAATAAATCGTTTTGTTGAAAAATTGTGTTTTAGAGACCAAATTGATCTGACTTTTGTTAAAGCGGGATTCTTAAAAACGTGTGTATTTCATTTATCACTAATTTTGGGCACTCAAATGGTGTCATTTTAAAACTTGATGTGATGTTAGATTCGATGTTGCGATGAAGTCATGGGTGACACATGTCATGGGATCTCCCAGGAATCCTCCCTCTTCTCTTTTTTTTCTTCCCCCCATACATTAGCCAAAGCCTGGTGTTGGCTTAGCGGTTAGGGTGCCGGCTTGGGATCCTAGGATCCTGGGTTCTGAATCCCGGTCGGATCGCTGAATTAACGCCAGGGGGGTTGACAGCCTGTCATCCTTCCGAGGTCGGCTAATTGAGTACCAGCTTGCTGGGATGAATGATCACGGTGTGTACCCCGGTTTAGAATAGGTACACTGTATCCCTGCGCATCGTAAGAGCGTGACCAAGGGTTGGCGTCAGGAAGGGCATCCGGCCATAAAAAAACCATTGCCTCAAACAGGAAACCATGATTGTCATGGGGCCCGCAAGGCTAACCTCCGCTCTAGCGGGGAAAATGGCCTTAAAACGATCATTCTTTCATTCATTCTGAACTATACTGCATCAGATGAATGGGATTTTTAGCAGCAGACACACTGATCTGATATGCAAATGCTCAAAGTTCAAGCTCTCCAAATCAGGATTTTAAATTACTTTGTTGTTTAAGTATTCAAAAATATTACTCAGAGATATCAGGAATAATATATTGTGTCATTCCTCGTTTTAAAGATTCTTCTGGACCCATCTGATGGTAATTTGGCCTAGCTGTCTTATCTTTGGTATTTGTATGACAGGTTGCCTTCTAGCTACAAAGGATGTTGCCCACAGTTGAATTGCAAAGGTCCAATGTGACGACAATGTCACACACCTGTGTCATCTGATAGTCATTACACATTAAAGGTCAGTCAGCTCTTTACCTCTTGTCACTTTGATTACAATAGAGTTTCAACACCTGCTGCACAATTTTGTGAAGCCCCATGCTGCTCTGCACTGTGGGGAAAATATACACGTGTACGTTGAGAGGATACATTGCAACTTTGGGTGTTCTGTCCCAATATATTTGACATACTAATAGTGTTAGCCTTAATATTTTGGCTCAAAAGCTGTTTTTGTTAAAACGTAGTACAGTATATTTTGGTGTGCCATGTTAAGCATTTTTATGCACCATACGCGTTACATAGCGTTGGTGCTACCAAAGCAGTTTCTTGGCAACGGTTATACTGGATGGTTTGCCATTGCCTTCCCAGTTTTGTTTGTATATGTTCTATCCTTTTTCAATGCGGAGCATGAAGCAAGGAAGCAGCACGTACTATATTTAACGTATTTGGTACTTTTCCTCACGAGCGCCCTGAGGGCCGTTATCGGGAGCGTTTCATGAGCGCTTCTCGAAGGAGATCGTGTCGAGAGAGTGCTCCGCCCATAAATGAGGGGAGGGTGGCAATGAGCTGCTCTGCATCTTTTCTTTTTTTTCTTCTTTTTTTTTGTATACTGAATCGAGGCTCGCTGAAGAGCTAACATTTATTTCACAAACAAATCAACCAGACAAACAAAATATACAAAAAGAGGGAGCGGAAGACAAGATGGGGAGAGAAGGGGAAGCACACAACCACAACATTTGAGAGCAGGGAGAAGTGTGGGAGGGAGAGGGCTTGGGGGGAGGAGGCGTGGGAAGGGGGGGGGGGAGCATATAATAATATAATATATAATAATATATCTGCATATAATAATAACATAACGATGAAGAGGAAGAGGAAGAAAGCTATTACTTTCACGCCGTGAGGAGCATAGGAGCTGCCGAGGCAGTTTCACTAGCTATGGAGTACAATCCTGGATGGGTCGCCACTCCGACACAGGATACTCAAGTGGATTATTACCCCAGTAAGCTGGTGCTCATTTTGCTGTTCTCAAAGGATGACAGGCTGAGTCAACCCACCTGGTGTTATTTCAACAGCATGGCAGGGGCTTGAACTCAACACCCGAAGATCTTAAGCCAGCCACCTTAACCATTAAGCCAACACCAGGCATGCATCTGTATATAGCAAAGGTGAAAGCTTGAGGCAGACATCATCAGACTGTTTATACATAATGTGGCATTAAAATGAAGGGTTGTTTTACACATACAGTATGTGTAACATCTAAAACTTCGTGCACATCTAACTTGCACAATCATCTAAATACAGTTGCATCTAAGTTGCAAATAAATACAGTTCGTGCACATCTAAAACTTGAGAGTTCGTGCACATCTAAAACTCGAGAGTTCGTGCACATCTAAAACTCGAGAGTTCGTGCACATCTAAAACTCGAGAGTCCGTGCACATCTAAAACTCGAGAGTTCGTGCACATCTAAAACTCGAGAGTCCGTGCACATCTAAAACTCCAGAGTTCGTGCACATCAAAAAGTCGAGTGTTCATGCACATGTAAAACTCGAGAGTTCGTGCACATCTAAAACTCGAGAGTCCGTGCACATCTAAAACTCGAGGGTTTGTGCACATCTAAAACTCGAGAGTTCGTGTACATCTAAAACTCGAGAGTTCGTGCACATCTAAAACTCGAGAGTTCGTGAACATATAAAACTCGAGAGTTCGTGCATATGTAAAACTCGAGTGATCATGCACATCTAAAACTCGAGAGTTTGTGCACATCTAAAACTCGAGAGTTCGTGCACATCTAAAACTCGAGAGTTCGTGCACATCTAAAACTCGAGAGTCCGTGCACATCTAAAACTAGAGAGTTCATGCACATCTAAAACTCGAGAGTTTGTGCACATCTAAAACTAGAGCGTTCATGCACATCTAAAACTCGAGAGTTCGTGCACATCTAAAACTCGAGTGTTCGTGCACATCTAAAACTCGAGAGTTCGTGCACATCTAAAACTCGAAAGTTTGTGCACATCTAAAACTCGAGTGTTCGTGCACATCTAAAACTCGAGAGTTCATGCACATATAACAATGGAGTGTTCGTGCACATCTAAATCTCGAGAGTTTGTGGACATCTAAAAGTCTAGAGTTCGTGCACATCTAAAACTCGAGTGTTCGTGGACATCTAAAACTCGAGAGTTCGTGCACATCAAAAACTCGAGAGTTCGTGCACATCTAAAACTCGAGAGTTCGTGCACATCTAAAACTCGAGAGTTTGTGCACATATAAAACTCGAGTGTTCGTGGACATCTAAAACTCGAGAGTTCGTGCACATCTAAAATAAATTCATCACATCTTTAAGAGTTCCCACTTGCATGTAAACATAGAGGGCAGTACCACTACATGGCCCCAATTAATCCCAAACTTCTTGTGGGATAGTCCATACTAATTTTTCTCTCCACACCCCTCTAACCCGAGCAGCCACACCCCTTCATCCCCACCTCTCATGTCCCTTTCCATCAGCTCCTTCCTCCACAATTTTGGTCGGCCATTCTCCTCCTGTCAAATGCATCCATATCAAATGCCTGCCTGACCACATTCTTCTCCTCCATGGTATCCCAACCAATGGAGAGGCAAAACAACAAATAAGAAAACATAAATATTTAATCCAAAAACCACCATAAATGACATTATGATAGCCACACCAAACTGAGATCTAGTGGAGTAATTCCTTTCTTGGCCAGATCACCAATTCTTCATGCAGACATCACAACAAACAACACTTCCACACTATCCTTGGTTAAAAAGTAATGGGATTTTTGGAGGAAAACGAGAAAAAGGTGAAGATTATGATGATTGGGAATTGATGTACAACTGAGATGTATGGATGTGATGACAGCAACACATAATCGTGGTGAAAATTGGAGACAAGGCGTAAATGGCTTCACAAGAAAGCATTATAGCAGAATCTCATACATCTCTGCATCTCCGCAAGGAGGCAGTTAAATTGATGAAGATGTCCAACGAGGCTGTCTCTTTGCTTTACATGTCAAAGCAAAACCAAAAAAACAAATATTCTTCAATATGGGTACAAATAGATTACCATCAGCAAGGATTGCCAGTGGATTGAACACAAGGCATAAAGCCACAGACGAGCAATCATACTGCAAATTATAAAAATGATTGTGGTGTCGGTTTGCGTGTGTGATGACCCCATCTGAGCACCCATCTCAAGATGTAGGCTTCTGATACATTTGGTATGCGGGTGTCTTCTGATACCTCAGGGAGATGGATGCCCCTGCCTTACATAATCCCAGGTCACCTGTGGGCAAGGTGTAGTACTTGTCAGCCCCCCTTACCAGGGTAACGGTCCGCAGCCATGCGGTTTAAATGGCAGATGGCTCTGCACATCTGGTGGATGAGAGTCCAGTTGACTCCAACAGCACGGACGGAAGAGGGTGAAATCCCCAACGGCCAACAGAGAGATGGAGAGGAGTGGTCACACCCCGTCTATACCACACACTTACCTGTGTGTACCAGCCATAGTAGGCGGCCGGCCAACCGGCAAAAAGGTGCTTTTAAAAAGTGCCGTAGGTATTTTTTGTTAGAAGCTGGCATCCATGCTGCATGTGTTCACAAGACCTTGCAAATCGCATTTTTTCCGAAATACTGGTCAAAAATGACCACTGGTGACCCAAATTACCATTTTTCAAATACTGCTTTATTTTCATCTATAAGACAAGGGCTTTCCAAAACTGTATCATTTAAGGATGTAGAGTAGTTTATAAAAGTTTGGTAGCCTTATAAATCCTTGAAATTATATTGAATTACTAACAGATTCTCGACACAAAAATACGTTTTTCTCTAAATTGTAAAAACAGGCCTGGAACGAAAAAACAAAGACCCCGTTTTGCCAAACTTGAATGATTTATTAAACTTGATCATCCAAACTGTTTGATAACATACATATTCTACTATTTCTAATTAAATTATTCTTAACTGGCAATGAAATTGACCCCGAAATGGATTTGATATCCCAAATCGCGAAGCGTAATGCTCGATCAATGTGGGTACAATATCGGTTTCACAATTGATATTGTGAATCAACCAACAATACAATGAAAATACTTCCATTTAGTCCTTTTAGAGTTCTTCATTTATATTGATACGCTATATTCACATGTATTCATATCCATATAAATGAAATATTGATTGATGCAGTGGATGCAACTTCTACTAGCGAACTTTGTTCATGAATAGCATCGTTCTTAGAGACGAATCTGTTCGCATAGAAATACATGTCTCAAAATTGTATTTCTATGTCACAGTTCATGAATGTTTATGGTTATTTAGTCCATGGTTTGATCGGACGGATTGCAACAGTTCTCTGCATTACAGCCACATGCTGGAGTGCACACCTGTCTCGATACATAGCACTTGCAGTTAGCCCGGCGGCATTTTGTTTGACATCCCACAGGAGATGATCTCGATACAGGCCTTTGGGATTGATGGGATTCGAGTCCACACAATAGTCAACCCAGTCGGACCTGTTGACCATCCACCACATACAGCTGGATCCTCGGCTATAGCAACTGGAACGCTTGCTTGCAGCCAAATCTTGGCTTGGTAGTTGGACCGTTCCCAGTGTAGTTGGAACGAGTCTTCTGTTGGTGGAAGCATTTCCAGAGATTTCTTGCCTTTGGAAAATACATCATGCCTGCCCTTATTCACGCCACCAGATGGATCTGGCACATTGTACAAGCGACAAACAAACTCTTCCGCCTGTTTAAAGCCCCGATCTCGACCAAGTCCTTCGAGCAGGTGTGGATGTTCAACATACACTTTCCATGCGGCCTTCTTCCCGACACCCGTAAACGACGAACATGTGTCACAACCAGTGACAGCGTGAAAACCAAGTATATTTTCAATGACTGGTTGAGATAACTTCTTGACGATTTGGTGGACTGGATAACATTTCAGGTCTTTTGCTGATCCACCGATCAACCATACTTCCACGTCCCTGGAGACAAAGAAGTGAAGGAGCATGAGAAGCACATCTGTATCCCTACATATCACCTGGAGTCTACCAAAGCCCGCATCAGCAGCATGGAGGCCATGGAGGATCAAACGAGTGTCGGCCTCTTCATGATTAGCTGACAATTGGGAGATATCTCCATGTATGCTCGACTGTTCCTTTAATTCTTCAGAATTTTGTGCCATTATCAGAATTTTGTCGGAGAGGGACATCGTCGCCACATTGTGCATTTTCCGTCGATCTGCATCATGACAAAACATGCACCGATCGGAATCCATCTGATGGGATCTGCGACTTGTTCGTGAAGATGTCTCGCCGGATGTTTCACCGACCTCACATGTTGTTAATTGTGAACCCTGTTTCTTTCTCAGTCGATTCAAGCGATCCTGAGAAGTAAAGTTACCGTAACAAGTTTTGTGCCAATGGATACTGTTTGACTCCCACTGCGTTTCTGAAATATCGCTCAAACTTTCTAGAAGAAGGGCCGAATCAGTGTCTCCTAATTGTCTTCTTATCCAAATAACATCAGAAATTCGAGCTTTTCCAGCAGATGAGCCGATTCGCAGAGGTTCTACCTTGTCGTCTTGACAAAATAGACAGAGGGTGAAATGTAGTACATCTGTATTTCGCCTCCGCTTCAACACTTTCACCGGCTTCACACCAGGGCTTGCCATTTTCGGTAGGACTGCTTTCTATTTAATGTGAATCTGTAAAGATAAAGAAAGCTTGTTTTATTGAGTAGATTGTGTAATGTAGGCTAGTATTAACGAATATTTCCTTTGTATGCTGTGGACAGTTCATATCTACCCTGAAAATAGACGCATTCAACTGTAAAAATGAAAATCGAGAAAAACGACATTTTGTCCTTGAAATTCCTATGTTTTATCATGTAATTCCAAACTTACAGACAGCAATTGTGTTCAACCTAACAAGGCTATGGCTTATATACTTACTTTTTCTGAAAGCCAATGAAATGTAGATTAAATGCGTATGAAAGTCAAAAATAGTCATTTTTGACCATATATGATCAAAACTGACCATTATGTCCGAAATATGCAAATTTGAGCGTGGCATCCACCCCTATGTTATTGAGCAAGGTATTCTGAAGATAATTGGCGTGGTTGCCAGCTTCTAAAAAGAAATGCCATGCTAAATGTTTTTTAGGCTTGCTGGCCGGCTGCCTATAGAAAGGCAATGTCATCATTGCCCGAGGAGACTCGACATCATCATAGCCTACCCCTGGTAATTATATTTATACATATAGCCTATGTTTGTTGGAATTTATATATTAGTCAACTATAAAAGGTGCATTTAAAGTATTTTAGTCCATTTAAAGTTTTTTTTAGTCCATTAAAAAATATCTTAATCCATTTAAAGTTTTTTTTAGTCCATTTAAAGTGTTTTAGTTCATTTAAAGTTTTTTTAGTCCATTAAAAAAATATTTTAAAGCAACATTTTCTTGGGAGCGATTAACCCACCAAGTTTCACTCTCGATCTGCTCCTGAGTTCATATGATCTCATTATAAACAACGTTGTGGGTTATTTGGCCTGCAGTATGTGCAGGTCCTCTCCTTATCTGGAATTCACTCTGGTTGGCAAAGATGCGTAAATCGAGTGGGTCTCCTACTCTACTCGCTGCAACATACAGCTGTCCATGTGTAAAACCACATGACAGGTTTGACCGCTTTGACGACAAGTTACCGTTTTGACGACACCGCTTATCATTGATTCATGAACCATACACCACTTCAATCCATTAACTTTGCATTCACGACATTGGGATTAAAGTGGTATGGTTATATTTACTCTATTATTATCATTATTACGAAAACGGTACTACTGAAACGATACACTACTGTATTAAGAAACCTGGGCTTAATTTGTCCGTAGCGGCCTGAAGGTGAGGCATGAAGCCTAAGGCCTATATGTACTGTGTTGTTGGAAGAGCCGTAACGCCTATGCTTTCGATATTTAATGATCATTTTAACAATCGGTTTGTTTGTGTATCACACTGAATGAAAAACGTAAAGGTAGAGCATGCAGAATGTGATATATGGCAGGTTCAACGATATGTCCAACCTGAACGGCATAGGAATCAAATTGGCGGTGTGTAGAGTCAGCCGTCATACCGACGTAATGACGTCACATCACTCTGTCATGTGACGAGATGCTCCGCTCTGATTGGTGTACATTTGAGGGGACATACCTACATACATATGGACAGACAAACACTATTCTATACAGCTTTGCCCTATGGGCTACGCCGTAAAATTTTTTATCTGATCTGGATTCGAATCTTCAACAAAATTGAATCAACTCTTCCTTGTCACACACCCAACCTGTCCATCAAATTTCGTCCGAATCCATCCACAACTTTTATAGATATCTTGGTTCACTGACAGACAAACAGACAGGGGTGAAAACATAACCTCAATCCACCTTCGGCAGTGGAGGTAAATATAATCATATCCATATATTGGTTTTGGGCCCTATGTCTCAATGGTGAAGTCACAATTTTAAAAAAAATCAACATTCTCGTATTCAGATCCGGATCTTCATAAAAAATATAATAATCAATTAGTCCTTATCACACACCCAACCTGTCCACCAAGTTTCATCAAAATCCATCAATAACCCATCAGAAATATCCTGATCACAGACAGACAAACAAAGAGACACCGGTGAAATCATAACCTCCATCCACCTACGGTGACAGAAGTAACAAGATGACAAAATATTCACAATATTATCAGATTTGAGAGGCAGACACCAGTTCCAAAGCCATACATTTTGGAAAAGTACCAAATTAGCTACCTGCATTGAATGTGGACCTTGAAATGTCCACCAGAAAGTCCACATGTGTCCACATGTCCACATGTGATTTGATTCATCCCATTTCTGTCTAACGAATATAACAGGATCGTGACTCATTAGATCTCGAAAGCATTATGCCCACAGTTCAGGCCATTGGAAGTAAAGTAATAATGATGGTGTGCAGAAGTTTCAGCTGCCAAGGTTAAAGACCTCTTATCACATTGAAATGCCAATGGCATCCAGGGACTTCATGTAGTGAATCATGTTTCTCACATTGAAAAGCCGATGTCGTGAAATGTCAATCAAACTGATGCTGCTCGTCTACATACATTCATTCATTTGTGTAACCACACCTGGCTGTTGGTTGAATCATCGATGAGAGTGCAGCTGCTGCAACCATTGGCAAGGACCAGGAATTTGTTTTGAGCAGGAATTTGGAATTCAGCCAGGGTGCTGCTGATAATTGCTTACACTTTGCAAAAGACAACTGGGGCACTTAACATTCACCAGCAACCATTGCTGGCAGATGGGTCCCCAGATTAGCGTCGCATGCGACGGACAGTGCACTTATTGGTTCACACCCTGCCTGAAATACACCAGAGTGACAGTGGAGAGTCGAACCCGGAATAGACAGCTCAAAAGCGAGGAGACTACCTCGGAGTTATTCTGCCAATTCGTGTATGATGCTGGAAAGTCTTCCAATGACAATCCGTCAGACACATGTGGTGAAGCCCGAGTCTGATAAACATGAGGAGATGGTCAAACATACGTCTTCAGTGCGACAGTCCCCAAAGTCACTCCGATCTGTTGTCCTTGTGTCGTGTAAGAAGAGCATTCGATTACCCCTCCACATCTACAACACATCTATGTACTAAAAGGAATTCAGTCTTTGTGTGCCTGCGTCTGTATGTCCATGAGTGCGTCCGCCTGTCAACAATTGTCCTATAGGGGATTTATACGTCAATTCTTGGCATCCTCCGTCGTGTGAAATCCTTCCTTGGCACACCTGAGCTCCTCACCACACACAAGGCTTTCATCCGCAGCTCAATGGAATACTGTTCTCCCCTCTGGGCCGGTGCTTCTGCCTTACACCTAGCTCGGCTTCACGCGGTTGTAACCAAAGCTTTCAGAATCATTGGAATCTCCCGCGATGACGCTATCTCCGAGGGCCTTTCACTCACTCACCGCAGGCAGGTTGGTGGTCTTTCTGTCTTCTACCGACTCCTCTCCGGCCTTGCTCCCCCAGCTCTCTCTGGGCTCTGTCCCCCAAATATTCCTACAAGTCGCACCAGAACTGCCTGCAACCCTCTTATGGTTAAACTGCCAAAATCAAGACTCTCTGCTCACCTTCACTCCTTCGTCCCTCTTTTCTCCCGCCTCTGGAACAAACTCCCTCACTTTCTTCAATCCCTCCCCTTCCTCCAGGTCTTTAAAACAGCTGTTCACCACCATCTCTTATCTTCCCCCATGCAAAACCTTGATCTTTTCTACCCCCGTTAATTCACCCCAGATCCACTTTTTTTTTTGAAATCCCGACTTCTTTCTTTCCTGGAAGTTCTAGCAGTGTCCATGTGTTTTATACCTTTCCCACCCCCCTCCCCTCCCCCCCCCCCTCCGCCTTCCCTTGCCTCCTCCTCCCAAGCCCTCTCCCTCCCACGGATCTCCCATTGTCCCTGTTCTCTCTGTTGTATTTGTGTGCTTCCCTCTCTCTCCCCCATCTTGTCTCCCGCTCCCTTTATTTTAAGTTTTGTGTGTCCGTTTGTCTTTTTTGTAATTTATGTTAGCTCTTTCACGAGCCTCGATCTTGTATACACAAAAAACACATATATATTCTGATCGCCATGTCTTTATCAATCAGATGCTAGAGAATCTGCAAAAAGTATGACATAGTTGAGTGAGGTGAGGATAGATGGGCAGGTTTCAATTTACATTGAAATAAAAACTTTTCTTTCTGCTTCTACTTCTTCTTCTTCTTCTTCTTCACTTGTAATAATGGTGAGTCTCATTCAATCCCGTTTCTCATATCGATTAGATTCAGAAAACGCTTGCTATATTGAATACATTTTTTTGTCAACATTTCCATTTTATTCATATAACAGTAATAAACCACCCTATCAAACAGTATTTCTGATTATACACCACCTTTTAAAGCATCACAAAGCAGGACGGCGCTCTCCTTGCAGCACAGCCCACAGGTGAGATAAGGATACAAACAAAAAAGCAGCTGAAATTTAAATAATTTATTCACACGATTTTTAAAGGGTGAAAGTTAATTTTTATTTATTTTCTGTGAAAACCTGTCGGTCAAAACACAATACCATCTATTTATTATGTAAGCAAAAATGGCAGAATTTCCCTCTTCCCCTCTGCACTGTATTCGCTATCTCCATACGTAAAGGGGTGGTGGACTGTTGCGATACGTACTATGATAACTCATATTTCAGTGGCAATGTTTTAACATTTTTTTGGGGCTAACCTCCCCCCCTCCCCCCCACCTTTCTTTCTTTCTTTCTTTTTTTCTTGCCCTCCCCCTCCCTCTTCCCCCCACCACCCGTCTCTGTCTCTCCCTCACCCTTTCTCTCTCGCCCTCTTCCCTCCCTCCCCCTTCTTCCTTCACCCTCCTCTCCAATTCCTTTCCACCCCTCCCCCCTTCTCCACTCTCCCCTCTTCCTCCACTCCTCCCCCCCCCTTCTCCGGGTACCTTTGCTAGTTTTTTTTTTTTTACAGAAATATGCTCAGTTTTCCGCAAAGACGAGAACCACGCATTCCCAAAAGAATGGTAATTTACCACGTCATATTGGTGCTGTCAGTCAGGTCTATCATGAAGCATTTTCAACGGTTTCCTTGAGCATCAGGCAACCCTGTATTACAGTTGTTGATGGAAAGGGGGCACGGTTGTAAGAATGCTGTGGTGAGTAAACTCTCAACGCCGTGTGATGAATTGGCTGATCGAAATTCAAAATAAAGAAACAGGGAAGCTGTTATTTTTAGTTTGGCCCTAACTTCTACCAGGCACTGCCAAACATTCAGGAGCATGTGTCATACAGATCATCAATGCCTGATGCCCTTATATGCTCCAGATGCAATTCCGGCAAACCTGTCCAGGCAAAGTGTGGGAATAATGATTCGACACATCCCGAGAAAGGCCTAACACATTTCAGTTGTTTGGCACTTCATCCATTATCTTTTTGTCTTTTATAGTACATGGAAATAAGTTGTGGGATCAGCTGGCAAACTTTTTATAGATCAGGGGGTTTGGTTTAGCCTGGTGACATGCACGTCACAAGGCCTAACTTTACTGTATTTGGCATGTCAATCACACAGTCATAGAAACCACATAGGATTTCCTCCGTGGAAGGCTGGCTGTTAACAGGTGGGAAATGCCAACGTCAAGGTTCCCAGAATGCTCTGAGTATGTCCGAAGCTGTCAAGTCTCGGCCAGTGGTTCCCAAACGGGGGGAGGGGAGGGGCGCACCCCTCTTGCGGTGTGCGATGTGGGTATGAGGGGGAGGGGTGTAAAGCCATGTAAAATTTTTTTAATTTTTAATGTCAAATTTGGCTTCAATATTCAAAAATTGATAAATTCAGCGAGTAGTCCAGCGGATAAGCTCTCATATTTTAACAAATTGTGCATTTTTTGAGAAAAGCATGAAATTTCTAGCATAGTTACTATATACCATAAGGTTTATTTTCAGATGTGGAGGGAAGTCAGATTTGACCTCTGAGGACCGTGAGAGGTCAAATCCAAAATGGCCGCCAGTCCACCGGGTCTAATGTTCAAACGCGCTTATAGGTGTCATTTCCAACTAAATTGGGGATGCCCATTCATTTGGTGATACTTTTGAGATCGCCAGAACTCAAGGACATGCATTTAGGTCACGGTCAAGGTCAAATTACGTTAAATATCTATTTTTATGATACTGCAGTTGGAACTGCTATTGTAAAAAGTTCATTTAAACTTTTAAAACTTTATTTTTTCAGGTACAGGGATAGGTACAGAACACCCAAAGACCAGAAATGATGAAAAAAAAGTGTTTACACTGCAAGGAATGATGCAATAACCTCTGAAAAAATAACTGTAGTTAACCAAGTATGTCCACCAAAGCTTACATTAAATCAAGTGCAATGATGAAAATTGGTAATGATCTAAATCTAACAGTCTCCAGAACAGAAGCACAGTGCAGTGCACTTGAATGCAGCTTTGGCACACTTGCAGCGTCCAGTGCACCCTTTCTTGCAGCCACAGTCGATCAATTCATGGCACGATTTTGATGCTTCAGGAAGAGTGGTCCAAAGAGGCTGCCACCCAGTTGTCTTCTTTGTCCAGCCCCAGTCAGGTGGGTCTGGCATCTCTGGATCCATGACCAATGCCTGGTTACAACAGTTGGCTTGGTAGCAAGTGTGCTTGATGTGCTGCTTGAGTGCTGCCTGGGTTGGAGGAATGTTCTCTAGAGTTCTTCACTTCTGTGTGAAGAGCTGTTTCCTGGCATCATTCACTTCCATGCTCTCACTGGTTCTATCGTACATCAGCACCACAAATCGCTCCAGCAGTAACATTGAGCCTTCACTGACCTCACTTGGCATGCCTAGGAGTTCATTGAAAGCATCATTCACCTCTGGGCATCCCCAATTTAGTTGGAAATGACACCTATAATGTTTTTCTACACTATTTGGTTCCAAAATTAAGCGCGTTTGAACATTAGACCCCATGGACTGGCGGCCATTTTGGATTTGACCTCTCACGGTTCTCAGAGGTCAAATCTGACTTCCCTCCACATCTGAAAATAAACCTTATGGTATGTACTAACTATGTTAAAAATTTCATGCTTTTCTCATAAAATGCACAATTTTTGTGTTTATCTGCTGCACTAGAGATATTTCTATGAACACCAACGTTCTCCACCTTGTAATACCACCATGGCCTTCAAACATCGCACCAGCTCCCGTCTTGCGAAGGAGGATTTCGACTTCTTGCTTGGGGATGGTATGAATAAATTTGTTTTTGTTTTATTAGAGAAGATTAAAGATTTAAAGTTCTATTTTCATTGTGAAACTGGTATTATAGTTATTTTGCAACAGATTATATATATATCCAAATATAATTTCAGTTCTCCAGCTTTCAATGAGCGCACGTAATGACGTCACTGCCATGTACGTATGCTCTGCCTGTCAAGCTCTCAAGAGAACCCTCCGACAGAGCAGAATTTCAGGAAGGTACAGCATAGCTGGATGGGATACCTTAATGGCGGTTCACCACTGATGGTATGAAATCGTATAGTAACTGGTATATTAATCGAAAGATTTTCAGAGTCGTAAGTGTATGCAGGACTCACTGCGTTGCCCTGATGAGCCCCAAAAGGGTGAAACCAGGTCGGTAACTGTGAGTTCTACATACACTCATGACAGTATCTGAACTAAGATCAAAAATTAACTGTCGGAGGGTTCTCTTGAGAGCTTGACAGGCAGAGCGCACGTACATGGCAGTGACGTCATTACGTGCACTCATTGAAAGCTGGAGAACTGAAATTATATTTGGATTGGTTGCTCCCAGCTGTATCCAGGCGATTCCATCTAATGAGTGGATACCAGAGATAATGTGCTGTGTGGCAGACGGTACTTATCGCTCCCATTAAGGTACGGCATAGCTGGATGGGATACATTAATGGCGGTTCACCACTGATGGTATGAAATCGTATAGTAACTGATATATATATATATATATACATACACACACACACACTGACATAATATTTTGAAAATTGCGAAACTTTCAATAAAGCAATTTTAGAATTAAGAATTCAAATGCTCGAATCTCATTGGTTCCGGTGTTTGGTGAAGATTTTCGTTGAAGATAACCAGGGCCATGTGGGCCCGGGGAACGAGGTTGGTCTTAAAGTATTTTAATTACAAATTAGAGGTGCATAAGATGGTGAATCAAACAAAGACGGGTGAAACAAACTCCTATTGAACTTTTCCCGAATTTTTTATGCATACTTCCGCATCCGCAAGATGGCGGCCTCCATGGAGCGATTTGGTGCGTCAAAGCTTCGAAATTCTCAAAGGATCCAGAAAAATCTGGCTTTTCAACATAATACGTACGCGTTCATTCACAACACCGGCTTCACCGGCTATTAAAGTTTAGATATAAATACTGGTACAAAGAGTCAAATTTATTTCAATAAAAAGTGGAGGGCGGCATGAGGATTTGGTGAAAATCAAGAGGGGGGGGGGGAGGATTTGGTGAAAATCAGGAGGGGGGGGGTAATAATGCCAAAAGGTTTGGGAACCACTGGTCTAGGTCAACAAGTGGAGGATAAATTATATATGAAGCTTCGAGCAATGTAGTTACAAATAAAGACAATTATGTTGGATTCCCACGAAAGTTACAACTATAGAAAGAGCACTACTTTCAAAGTATGTAACATTCAAAATAGAGAACCATTTTTAATGGTAAATCCTGTCTTTTTCTCTCTCTGCCCCCTCAAGCTTATCATGAAATTGAAGTGGTTAGAATGGGTTGAAGTTAATAGTGTGGCCAAACTAGGTTTGGACTCTTGAGATTCACAAACACCTGCTCATGAGGCTTCTCTTTCTCTAAGTTATGGCTACAAATGTGGTTGGGAGTGTTAAACAAAGTATCATTGTGTAAAACAAAATCCAGGATTCAAAGTGGGTCGCAATGAGGCAAAAACGACTCGCTTATTGTAAACTCCAAAATTATGATTGTAAAAAAAATCCTCAAACCGGGTACAGGTATTAAATTCTGTCTGGATGAAGATACCGACACATTATCCTTTGATGACCCTTGGTGAAGGCCCGTCAACCATTTAACCTGTACTGGAAAGGTTAGTCAAATATTTAATGGGCCCTAGAGTTATATGAAACTGCAATACGCTGCTCAAAAGGCTTCTGTGTGGTGTATGTATTGGTCTGTATGGTGTACCCTCTATGGTGTACCCTCTTCTGGTGAAATTGCCAAAATCAAGACTCTCTGCTCACCTTCACTCTTTCATTCCTCTTTTCTCCCGCCTCTGGAACAAACTCCCTCACTCTCTTAAATCCCACTCCTCCCTCCAGGTCTTTAAAACAGCTGTTCACCACCATCTCTTATCTTCCCCCATCCAAAACCTTGATATCTGCTTTTTTGTACACCGCTCCTTTCCTATCCCATCTCCAGGTATTGCAAAACGTCATTGCCGGGCACCGAAGAGGGCTCGGCAGTGACGCACGCTGAAAGGGAGTACTCAATTTTCACTCCGGTTGTTTGTTTGTTTGTTTTCTTGTTTTCTTGTTTGTTACTTGTAAATTCGAAGATTTTTCAAGTATATTGGTCGGTTCCGTTTGTGGTTCTGTCTGTTTGTCTGTTTGTCACCGGCCTACAGGTCACAATTCTGAACCGATCGTCACGAAACTTCACCAAGTTGTATAAGTCGTCCCAATTGAGAAGCCTATTTATTTTGAGGTCAAAGGTCAAAGGTCATCTGGAGGTCAAATTTCTAAAATCGCCATTTTAAACCCGATTGACTTGAAAATTGAATAGCATTTGTATATCAAGTCACTAAATTGGGAAATAAACTATTTTTGAGGTCAAAAGGTCAAAGATCAACTCAAGGTCAAATTTTTAAAAGCATCAATTTTCATCTAAAAAGTCGTCAATTCTCAAACGATTGACTTGAAAATTGAACAGCATTTGCATATCGAGTCAATAAATTGGGAAATATACTATTTTTTAGGTCAAAGGTCAACTCAAGGTCAACCTTCCAAAATCATAATTTTTCATCTGAAAAATCGTCACTTTTCTTCCTATTGACCCGAGCTTTGTTCAAGATTGTCAATTTTAATCTTGATGAAATGGACAATTTGCTGTATCAATGGGAAAAAAAATTCTTTGGGAGGGGGGGTTGGATTTTGCAAGTATCGTGCTCTGCAAGACGTCTTCTTGTTTGTTTGTCTGGGCGATATCTCAGCCATCGTTTGAGCTAGGAAGCTGAAATTTTCGGAGTACTTTCCATCTTATTAAGTTTGAATATCAACCGAATGATGAGCATTAGGTTTCATCAAATACGTTAAGTAATCCCTTTATTTGGGTGTGTAGAAGTAACACTGTTTCGTCTATCAGTTGGAAGCAATCCTGATGCAAAAAATTCAATTCTACAAAGGTAAACTTCGGATTGATTGTAAAATGATCGGCCAGTGGAAGAAGTACAGTCCCTTGAACTTCTAGGTCTCACCATCAGTTGAGAGCTCTCTGAAGCTGAACAAATCACAAAGCTGGCTTACAAAGCCAGTTTCAGATTGTGTGTCCTCTATTGTTCCAAGTCATTCCTTAATAAACCCGAACTACGCAGCCATACAAGGCTTTTGACTGTAGCTCAATGGAGTACTGCTCTCACGTATGAGCTGCGGCTCCAGCATCACATATTTTCTGAATTCTGTGGAATTTATAAAGCCTCAACATTATCGGCATCTCTCCATGATGAGGCTGAAGCACAAGGTCTGTTTCTATCACAACACAGACAGGTCAGTAGCTTCTCTGTCTTTACTACTTCTCCTCCAGTCTAGCTCCATCTGCTCTCTCAGCTTTCCAATCCTCCCCAGCCAAACTTCCAGTAACTCCCTTCCTGCTAAATTTGCCAAATCAGGTCTTCACACACACTGCAACTCTTTTCTCCCATTTGTGGAATTGCCTTTCTGAGGTGGTTCAATTGCACTCTTCCCTTTGGCGCTTCAAGTAGGTGGTGCACCATTATCTCATTACCTCCCCACAGCCTTACCTGCAACATTTTTACCGCCCCTCCCCCTCCCCCCAATAACCCTACACAACTCAACACTCTTACTTGCAGGTTACTATGTTTTCTTTCCTCCCCTCTGGGCTCTTTTATTGTTGGCACATTTTCTTGCTTGTTGCATCCAACTGTGATTGACACCTGGCTGCCTTTTTACCCTTTGTGCACTCACTCTTCCTTAAACCTCGATTTTGTATGCAAAAAATAAATAATAAATACAAAGTTAATTTAAAAAAAAGTTATTTCGAGCTTATTTATCACAATTTCATCCACTTATTTTCTATCAATTTTATGGTTGTAAGGTTATTTAATATCTACATCAGATTCCCTGTAAGGAGAATATTGTGGAAGCGCAATATGTAAGCATTATCATGGAATATGATGGAATATTATGGTGGAATGTTATGATGAAAATTATGGTGGAATATTATGGTATATGGAATTATTATGGTGAATTTATGGTGAGTATTATTATGGTGGAATTCCATTGTGGTGGTATTATGGTATTATGGTGGAATATTATGGTGAAAATTATGGTGGAATATTATGGTATATGGAATTATTATGGTGAAATTATGGTGAGTATTATTATGGTGGAATTCCATTGTGGTGGTATTATGGTATTATGGTGGAAAATTATGGTGGAATATTATGGTATATGGAATTATTATGGTGAAATTATGGTGAGTATTATTATGGTGGAATTCCATTATGGTGGTATTATGGTGGAATATTATGGTATATGGAATTATTATGGTGAAATTATGGTGAGTATTATTATGGTGGAATATTATGGTGAAAATTATGGTGGAATATTATGGTATATGGAATTATTATGGTGAAATTATGGTGAGTATTATTATGGTGGAATTCCATTATGGTGGTATTATAGTGGAATATTATGGTATATGGAATTATTATGGTGAAATTATGGTGAGTATTATTATGGTGGAATATTATGGTGAAAATTATGGTGGAATATTATGGTATATGGAATTATTATGGTGAAATTATGGTGAGTATTATTATGGTGGAAATCCATTATGGTTGAATATGGTGGAAGCATTATGGTTATGTGGAAGCATTATGGTGGAATATGGTGAATATGGTTTATTTATGGTGGAAGCCCCCTTTAAAGTGGATTATGACACCATCAATGGCCGTGCTGTTGGTGGGCGTTAAAGATCCCATGATGTCCTTCGTGAATAATTGGTGAGCTATCCTCAGCACCCGGAAAAAATTACAAATTCCTGCCCTAGCCAGCAGAGGGCACTGCACAGCATCAACAGCACACCCATAGCCTAGGCCTAAAATGCTGCAACGCAGCCTTGTGCTGCTTACGAGAGACGACGACAAACGGCCATGCTAAAAGCTAAAATAGAGTTTAACGATAATCTCTGGTATAATGAAGGTGTTTTTTGCATGTGTGAAAAACTTGTGGAACAAACATCCTGAGAAACGGTCATGGACCTGTTTCTACTTATTGACAATAGCTGCACCATGACGTCATTCACTGCTATATATGTAACAATGGCTAGATCTACACTTTATTTCGGATACAATCAAATTTATTCACATTAAGTGAATGTAGTGATGTGAATCTTCATTACTGTAATGCACCTTCTTCAAGAAAGGGAATTATGGTGACGTCATAATGCTTCACACCACATGTGACATGGCATTCCTGTCTACTTTCATCTGATGTTACACCACCTTTTACTCATACTCACCCCCTCTATTCAGACAAACTAACCCCAAGATGACAGACGACCTAACCAGTGACAAATTTATAGTAGCTACTATTTCATTGGCCTCTCGTAGAAATGTAAAGGGAAAGCCACATTTGTTGAGAAAAATAATCATAGTTAATCATAGTTTGAAAAGTAAATAATGTATCAGTACAAACAAACTCGCTTATCCTGAAGGCCTTTGCAAGCTGAACGATGATTTTGAGCAACTAATAATGTTTCTTGAAAACTGTCCTATTGCGCCACTGAAGCATGTCGGGCAGAATGTCCCCGGATTATTTCCGACCTTGACTCCCTCCCTGGAGATGCGTATCATCTATCGAGGACAGGATACGACATGGAAAAAGGGCTTCGTCATCCGTCCTGGTCCTGAGTTAACCACGGCCGGGTCATGCTTAGGAGATGCTTTGAATCCTACAGCGACATCATGAAAGAGTTTGCTGTAGATTCAAGGTTGTAAGTGTACACCTTAAACCATTCAAGCGTGTCCCTTTCAAAGACCATGTGACCTTTTGAAACCCTAAATGTTAAGCGTAATGACACTTTTCAGATCATGCAGGGTGTTTCTATTGCACGTACCCAGATGGATATATCTGCGGGGATTAAACGATACTTCCAGGGCGATGCAATTGATAAAACCTTACTATTTGATCATCGGGAGTCTTTCATCATCATTGACCTCTGGTTCTCCCTTCATGGCAATGGTGGAGCAAAGGGTGCAGGACCGAATGAATATGGAACAAGCTCAGAAATGGCGAAGACCTTAATACCAGGCAATTTTTGTGAAACGTCAATTTAAACCCCAACAAAAAATATCGTATGGGTTTTTAACGTGATTTGATGTAGGAATTTCATCAGATCCCATGAGAAGTTTTTGCAAAGGAAATTTGATTAAAAAAATAAAAAAAACAACAGCTTGAGTTGTGCAACAGCAACAACAGTGCTTCAAACCTGTGCTTCTGTTTTGTCTTAAGAAGGCTTGTAAATGAAAAATGGAATGATGGATGATTGGAAATGGCCTCATGGTTGATTGAAAGAAAGTGGTAAGAATTTGGAATTTGGCAAGTATTCCGGGACGATGACTCGCCGACACCATGGGGTTAATTCCAACAAAACACCCTGGGATCATTTCTTTAATGTCCACAAACAGCCAGTGCTTGCAGACAGGTCTTCTGGATTAACGGTCTTGCGATGGATGGCGCACACACATTGATGCATCAACCTGCCTCAAATGGAAGAATATACAGTATACTGTATATATATATACATACACAGGGTGAGTCAAAAGTAGCGCCCGATTTCTGTTATATATATATATATATATATATATATATATATATATATATATATATATATATATATAATCGTTAGATTAAATAAGACGCGGACGTAGCTTCAGGACGTCGATCTTTAATTTTAAAGATCTTTAAAGATTTAAAGATTTAATTTTAATTTTTATTTTAAGATTTAATTTAAAGATTTAATAATTTAAAGATCTTTAATTTAATGAATTAAAGATCGACGTCCTGAAGCTACGTCCGCGTCTTATTTAATCTAACGATTATATATTCAATACAAATGAGACGCCCTGCTCGTACTTTGGAGTTTCTACTATTTCTTACAGTTATATATATATATATAGGCAAGTTGTGTAGATATATATACACACACACACATACAGTGTCGACAGAAAGTATTCATACCCCTTGCCTTTTTTCACATTTTGTTATGTTACAGCCTGAATAAAAAATGGATGAAATTGAGATTTTTGTCATTGATCTACATGTAATACCCCATAATGTCAAAGTGGAATGTTTTTATTTTAGAGATTCTTAAAGAATAATTAAAAACGAAAAGCTGAAATGTCGAGTCAATAAATATTCAACCCCTTTGTTATGACACCCCAAATTGAGCTCTGGTGCATCCAATTTCCTTTGATCATCCTTGAAATGTCTCTACAACTTTATTGGAGTCCACCTCTGGCCAATTCAATTGATTGGACATGATTTAGAAACAATCAGGCCCTACAGTTGACAGTGCATGTCAGAACATAAATACTTCTATGAAACCCAAATAACTGTCTGAAGAACTCCGAGATAGAATTGTGAGGAGGCATAAATCTCGGAAAGTGAATGCAAAGCGCAAACCGAGCACAGCTCATCTTCCATCTAACACAATCCCTACTGTGAAGCATTGTAGTCGCAGCATCATGCGGTGGGGTTGTTTTTCAGCGGTTAAGACTGGGCGACTTGTAAGGATAGAGGGAACAATGAATGGAGCCAAATGCAGGATAATCCTCGAAGAGAAGCTGCTTTAGAGTGCAAAGACCTTTGTCTAGTAGGAAGACTAGGTCCCCCTGCACCCCCCGGAGATATACTTCTAATCAGTGTTTCTAGATTGGAAAAAATGTGTAGAAAATGACTAGCTATGGCCCCAAGCTGAAAAAATGTCCCACATACCATTTTTATGCAAATTACTGCTGCAAATTTTATGCAAAATTATGCAAATTTTATGCAAATTTTTGATGAGGAGTAGAGTTGAGGGGTCTTTGAGGGCTTCATCGAGGTGCTCTCGGTTGCAAGACTGGGTCATTCTGAGAAGCACAGCAGGGTCAGAGATCATGATGTTCTCCTCCTCAGTGAATCTCTCCATCAACAGCCTCTCCATTGCCTCACACACTGTTTTGAGGCAAAAGAGGGACTTTGCGTAGGCCTTTCCACTGAGAACACCTTTGAGAGATCCACTTGTTACTAGTTGTGCCTCAAAGAGAATCTCTGCATATCCAGAACCACGCATCTTGTGTCCAGTGAGCATCCCGATGTAGTTCATGGATGTGTGGAAGGGTCCAATCGTTACTACATGACTAGCAAATTCATTTGGCCAGCGCCAGATGATGGGAAGGGCTTTCATGCAGACACCCAGATCAAATGTATTCAGGACCCATCTCTGACCCACCTCAGCAGTTGCTGCCTCGGAACGCTTCAGTAGCTCACGAACAACTGCGTTGTCTGTGATCGGTCTGTGCCTGGTGCCTGCATGGCATGGCAATGGCCTGCAGCCTGTGCCTGGGCTAGGGGGTTTCACCTCTGCAACTGGTTCTCCCCCACCCAGCAAATCAACAGTCGACTACTGCACGCCTATCCACCAACCGATCACAGACAACGCAGTTGTTCGTGAGCTACTGAAGCGTTCCGAGGCAGCAACTGCTGAGGTGGGTCAGAGATGGGTCCTGAATACATTTGATCTGGGTGTCTGCATGAAAGCCCTTCCCATCATCTGGCGCTGGCCAAATGAATTTGCTAGTCATGTAGTAACGATTGGACCCTTCCACACATCCATGAACTACATCGGGATGCTCACTGGACACAAGATGCGTGGTTCTGGATATGCAGAGATTCTCTTTGAGGCACAACTAGTAACAAGTGGATCTCTCAAAGGTGTTCTCAGTGGAAAGGCCTACGCAAAGTCCCTCTTTTGCCTCAAAACAGTGTGTGAGGCAATGGAGAGGCTGTTGATGGAGAGATTCACTGAGGAGGAGAACATCATGATCTCTGACCCTGCTGTGCTTCTCAGAATGACCCAGTCTTGCAACCGAGAGCACCTCGATGAAGCCCTCAAAGACCCCTCAACTCTACTCCTCATCAAAAATTTGCATAAAATTTGCATAATTTTGCATAAAATTTGCAGCAGTAATTTGCATAAAAATGGTATGTGGGACATTTTTTCAGCTTGGGGCCATAGCTAGTCATTTTCTACACATTTTTTCCAATCTAGAAACACTGATTAGAAGTATATCTCCGGGGGGTGCAGGGGGACCTAGTCTTCCTACTAGACTACTTAGACTTTGGCGAACATTTAGGTTCCAACACGACAATGACCTCAAGCATACAGCCAACACAACACTGGAATGGCTTCAGAACAAGAACGTGAAAGTCCTTAAATAGCCCAACCAAAGCCCACACTTGAATTTGATTGAGAACCTGTGGAAAGACTTGAAGAGTGCTGTTCAAGGACACTCCCCATCAAACTTGATAGAGCTTGAGATCTGCAAGGAAGAATGGGAGAAACTCCCCAAATCCAGATGTGCAAAGCTGATACAGACATACCCAAGAATACTCGAATCTGTAATCACTGCAAAAGGTGCTTCCATGATGTATTGACTCAGGGGGCTGAATACTTACAAAATTAGATATTTCTGTATTTCTTTTTCAGTATATTTGGGGAAAAATTCTAAAAACACGTTTTAACTTTGTCATTATGGGGTATATTGTGTAAATAAGTGACAATTTAAAAAATATTATCCATTTTAAATCCAGGCGGTCATACAATAAAACGGGAATACTTTCTGACAGCACTGCATATATATATATATATATGTATATATATATATATATATATATATATATATATATATATATATATATATATATATATATATATATATATATATATATATATATATATACATACATATATATATATATATATATACATACATATATATATACATACATATATATATATATGAATGAATGAATGAATGAATGATCGTTTTAAGGCCATTTTCCCCGCTGGAGCAGGGGTTAGCCTTGTGGGCCCCATGACAATCATGGTTCCCTGTTTGAGGCAATGTTTTTTATGACCGGATGCCCTTCCTGGCGCCAACCCTTAGTCGCCTCTTACGATGCGCAGGGATACGGTGTACCTATTCTAAACTGGGGTACACTCCGGGAGTATATATATATATATATATATATATATATATATATATATATATATATATATATATATATATATATATATATATATATATATATATATATATATATATAATATATATAAATATATATAATATATATAATATAATATAATATTATATATATATATATATATATATTGTTGCGAATATGGAATTTGGCCTCCATATCCGCTTGTAAATATTCCCCTATTTCTCCAATACTCCCCAACTTTCCCCAATCCCCCCATTCCCTAGTCCCATTGCATGTAAATAACACTCACTAGAGCCGACCTTCCCCTTATTCCCCCATTAAATGTCGTGCCCAGGTCCACCGCACCACACGTAGACAACTTTCGGACATCTTGCTAGTTATTCTTAATCTATGTCAGTTAAGGCCTCGTTTCCATTAATTATGACTCTTCGTTGCACCAGAATGTGATTATATGGCATCAGTAGTGAGTTTAGGACCTTTCCCATACCTCCTTCCATCTTCCATACCTCCTTCCATCTTCTTCCACAACTATAACTACAACAACAGAGGAGATGGGGGCGGCGCGGTGGCGCGGGGGAGGATGCGTCCTCACACCGGCTCGGCGCTCCACGGGGTTACCAGAGGGGCTGGCTGTCAGCTCCTCGTCAAGGGCGGAGCCTGGTAACCCCCCCGCACCCAATCAGAAGGGCGGACCGATTCCATCTGGGGCGGAGCTAACGAGCCGAGGGCGTGTCACTCCCCGCCGGATATACGTGGGGACTTACCGGAAGTGAGAGAGATGCGCCCCCAGCTGGAGAAAGAGGTACCTGCGAGCGCTGAGTCAGATGCGCCCCGCCTGAGAAAGAACGTTGCCTGCGATCGCTGAGAGAGAAAGACCCGCCTGAGAAAGAACGTTGCCTGCGATCGCTGAGAGAGAAAGACCCGCCTGAGAAAGAACGTCCCCTCCGAGCGCTGTGACCTCCCCGCATCTTTGGACCGGACTGTACCCTGCTTTGAGCCAAGAGTGCACCTTGAGCCATCGACTGCCTGCCTTTCCTGCCATCAACCCCCGTGTGAGTCAGCCTTGTCCCGTTTACCTGTCGTCTGTTGGGGTCAATATAAGAGTGTGTCTAAGTGCCTGTCTTCCTGTAATATACCTCTAGCCCCTGTAATCTAACCTTTCCGTACGAATATAATTGAGAATCGAAACATTGGTGTCTGTCATTATAATCCAGCCGGGTGTCTTCTTTTCCTTTATTGATCCAGCGTAGCGCGGCTCCGTCAACGTCGAGTATAATCGGGTAATTTGTGCGGACACGACGGCCATTCCGCTCGGCCCACCTTAACATCAAAGTCGTGTCTGTAACAATTGGTGTCGAGGAGTGAGATTCGGACCCGGGACTAAATTTTTTTTAGGCCCAAACGTTGGGAAGTAAAATCGATCGGAGCGCGTACTGCGCTCGACAAAATCGAACCGGAGCGCGTCCCGCGGTTACTGCGCTCGACGAAATTATAACAGCAAAATTTGGATTTGTGTTACGGAACTCGAATTTTGAAAGTCGCGCTATGGCGGATCAAGACGGCTGGGGTCCGGTAGGGGAGAGTGAAGCAGGGTCGGTCCAGGACCAAATTGAGACACGTGAGGAGAGCGAAACAGCGAGGGTAGCAAGCACGCAAAATGGCGCCTCGCTGGTCACCGCGCCGGCGACCGTGGCAGCGCCCCCGGTGGATTGGAACTTGTTTTTTATACAAATGAAGGCCCTTATGGCCCAGAATAATGAAGAAATGGCAAACAGAATGGGGAACCGGATGGATGCTCAGGGTGAGCGATTGGAGGGCCAAATGGGGTCCAATAGCGAGAAATTGAGGGAGGACATGGGGGCGCAGATCGGGGGGTTAGGGAGTAGAATAGAGGGATTAGACAAGAAATTAGAGGGGTTAGACAATGGGATAGAAGGGGTGAAACATGGGTTAATGGGGGTAGAAAACAGAATGGCCGCTCAAGAGAATCAGATAGAGGGAGTGAAACATGGGTTAATGGGGGTAGAAAACAGAATGGCCGCTCAAGAGAATCAGATAGAGGGAGTGAAACATGGGTTAACGGGGGTAGAAAACAGAATGGCCGCTCAAGAGAATCAAATGGAAGGGATGCAAAAAGGGTTAGAGGGGTTAGAAAACACCATGGAAGGCAAATTGAGGGACATGAGGGACCAAGCGGAAAGGGAAGTTAACCAAATGGGGCAGCAGATAGAGGGGGTCAGAATGGGGGTAGAAACGAAATTGGATGCTCACAGGGAGGAAATGGAGCAGATGAGGGTGGCATCTGGGCAGGAGATGCAAGTGATGGGAGAAGGGATCAGAAGAGGTGTGAGTGAGGAGGTCGGAGGAGTGCGCGAGGAGGTGAGGCACTGTAAGGAGCGCATGGAGAAGGAGGTGAGAAAGGGGACTGTAAAATTGCAAGGTGGTATAGAGGAGTTGACGCTGGGAGTAGAACAACTGACAGTGGAACAAAAGGAGTTGGGGGAACAGGTAAAGAAGAACACAGCGGTAATAGAGGGGTTAAAATCGACGCAGAAGGAGATGAAAAAGGACGTAGGGGTAATTAAAAAAGAGTGTCAGACGGTACATGAGGACCTGACGAGGAAAATGGACAAGGTGGCAGAGGTAATGGAGGTTAAAGAGCGGGAGGTGCGGGAGCACATAGAAAAAAATAAAGTGGAGTTAGAGGAAGAACTTAAAGGGGCGCACGAAGAGATGAAGGAGATGAAGCACAAATTAGAAGAAGTGGAAGAAGGGGTGAGCGAAATTAAGAAGCGACGGAGAGGGGATAACAAAGAGATAAAAGAGGAGATAAAAGAATTGGTCCAAAGTCTGTGTTTGGATCGTGATGTGCTCATTAACCGAATGAGGGATTCGCAGGTGATGGAGGAGAAGCGAAGAGGAAGAGGACCCGGTGTAAGTGGTGACCAATATGGTCGTGCGTATGATGCGCCAGGGGATTTAAGGAGCTTGGGGGTCAAGATAGACCCGGGTGTTCGTGAGAGGCCGTTGGTGAAGTGTGCGACAGGTCTGGTGTGCGAAAGAGGAGGGGTGCAAGAAAGTCCGACTCTGGGGTGTGTGAGGAAAAAGTGCGTGCCAAGGAGTGAGTGTGCTGGCGAGAGTGAGTCGGTCGTAGCGTGTGTGCGAGGGAGCACGTGGAAGCGCGGTGTGGTGAGTGTTACAGAGGGTGTGACGGGAGAGTGTGCGCAGGAGTGTGCGCGAGAAAGGTGTGTGACGGACAGGTGCATGAGGAAAGAGTGCGCTGTCAGAAGTAAGGAAGAGTGTCCACCTGTGGTGAGTGTTACAGAGGGTGTAACGGGAGAGTGTGCGCGAGAAAGGTGTGTGACGGACAGGTGCATGGGGAAAGAGTGTGCTGTCAAGAGTAAGGGTGAGTGCGCTGTCAAGAATGGAGGTGAGAGTAGTGAGAGTGACAAGGAGAGTGAGTTGGTTGTGACAGGTGAGCGAGGATGTACACCTGGGATGGAAGGATGCACACCTGGAATGGTAGAGCGTGAGTGGGAATGCACGCTGGAGTTGGTGGTGAGGCACGTGGTTGGGTGTGCGAATGAGGGCACACCTGTGATTGTCACAGAGGAGGTGACAGAGGAGGGGGCGCGAAGAGGCGTGTTGGTGAGGTGTGCTACCAACGAATGTGTGCCAAAGTGTTCGGTGGTCAGGTGTGTGACCAAGGCCGTGAGTGGAATGGGTGTACCTGGGTGTGTAAGGAACGGTACGAGGAGCATGGAAACGGCTGGATGTGTGAGCAAGGAACGGGCTGCGGGGTGTAAGCGTCCAGGTGAAGCATCGACGTTACACAGGTTAAAGGTTAGGTCGACGTTTAGCCGAAGCGGGCCCTCGGTGCGTGCCGGGTTTCGCGTGCCGCGAGAACCAGCGGGGATCCGAGCCACGGCGGGTTCGAAAGGACCGCCGTGCGCGACCCACGCTGGGCCTCGCTTTGAACGGCCGCGTCTGTGCTCCAATAGCCGGAGCGGGCGGCTGGATAGGAAGGGTCGTCATGGCGACCACTTTCTGTTGAGGTATTCCGGCAGGTCGAGATCGAGCCATGGGATGGCTCCGTGCCGAGATGGTGCGTGGGATCTCGGCCCGGGTAAACCTCCTTCCCTGCACCGAGTGCGGGATGCATCCAGCCACTGGCACAGAACAACCAGCATCCATGGCTTGGCTTTACGAAGCCGGGCTTTGGACAGGGATTGGCGCACCGAGAGGTATTAGTGAGTCGACTGGGTGATGAGGTTAGTGTTTTGGACCCAAAATTAGAGAAAAACAAAATTTGATGATTGGCAAGGGATTGGCAGTGGTGATTGGCAGATGATGGGTAGTGATTGGCAAATTTTTAATTTGTTGGAATTTGGTGTGCCAAATTGATAGTGAGAGACCCCCGATGTGGTGGGATGGCAAATCCACCATCCCTCACAGGTGGGGCAAAGGAGCTATAGTTTATGGGGTGTATGGCAGTGAAAACTAGCCCGGGTGGGTTAGGTTATATTGTAGGGATCTAGAAGAGATTGACATTAGGTAACGTTAAGTTTAGTTAGTGACTGATACCTGTAGTGGGGACGCAGGTAGATTAGTGTGGATGATAATGACGTGGGAGCGCAATAGTTTAAAGGGACGACTGGGAAGCGCAAGTTTCAGAAGGGAGTAGTTAGCTGAGATGATGCTGTGTGTGCGAGAATTGAACAGGTGTGATTGCACAGGTGTGCAACTGGACAGGTGTGTGGAGCAGTGTATGAGTAGTGAGTGTTGTGGACCAGCGCGAATGCGCTTGGGGAGAGAAGGGTGCAGGTGGCACCAGGTGTGAGAGCACAGGTGTGCAGGTACAGGTGTGTGGAGAGAGTTGGAGTAAGTGGTACGGAGTGGTGTGCATGGTGCGAAGGTGTGAATGGGGGAAGAGTGAACCCCCATCACGGATACCCGGGGCGGGTAGTGTAAGTGTTAGGTAGAGGGTACAGGTAAATTGTGATTGGATATTGGCATCTGTGGTGCGGTTGCAGAATGGTGTTGTGAATGGGTGCATTAGTGTTGTGGAAATGGCTGGGCGTGTAGCCTGTTAGTGCGTGTAGTTGGTTGGGCACTCCACCACTGTGAGGATGTCGGCCAGGTGAGGCCGCAGGTGGGCTCTGGGAGCCGGTAGAGTTGTGGATGGGGCCCGAGGATCCGGAGGACGGACCCGGGTAGCCCAGTGCCAGAGAGGGCACCGAGTGGGGAGAGTGCCAGAGGGCCTTCCCCAGGTAGTTAGGTTAGGGCAAGGAGCAGGTAAGCTCGGAGGCAACTGCAGTGGTGGAGGTGTGCAGGTGGGTAGACCCACTGGGAGAGGTACACGCCGCAGCCCAGAAATTGTGCGAGGGCACCGGGAGATGAATCGGGGGAGTGAGACCCCAAATTGAAGCGCACCACAGTTTGGCCAATGGGAATTGGTTTTTAGAACCCATAGTGTAAGAGGGCCAATGGTTTGGCCGGAGAAAGACCCCGGGTAGTGTAAAGTTGTTAAAGTCATTTAGGAAATAGTTAGGATTGATGAACCTGTCGCACCATACGCAGCCACTTACCTGTGGTGATGATGATGACTCCACACCTGTGTTTTCTTTGTTTTGTTGCAGGAGATGAATCGCTGTGTGGATTTGTGAGACGCATCACGACGTGGATGAGACATTGGGGTGATTCCATCTCTCCCTCCCTAGGAGGGACTGATGATGAATTGGTAATGGCAAATTATGATGTTGAGTTGGAGATGGCAAATTTTGATGAGAGTTGAAAATGGCAAATTTGATTGGTTAGGAGGGAGAGAAGACGAATTTGGTATATGGGAGGAACGGGGAAGACAGTAGGGATGTTTGTTGATTTGTAAAGTAGATGTTTATGGGTAGTGTTGTGTTGTGTGGATACAGTAAGGGGTAAGGGAGGGGCCATGTAGGTTACCTGGTGGGGGGGGGGGGGCGTACGATAGGAACGTACCTGTCTCACCTGGTTCCCATGTGCCCCCAGTGTGCATCACCTTACATTGCGTGCACTTTTGCGCCCTTACCACCTTACTCACTTGTCTGCTTCTTTTGTCTCCCACCTCCGAGGATCTGGCTTTGGGGTAGAGAGAGAGGAGAGAGAGGTGCTGGCTGCGCAGTTGTGGGCCTGCACTTTCGCTGTTTGCTGCCGGGATCGATACACCATATGGACCGCAATGTTTGTGGCCACCCACAATGGACCGCAGTTCGTTTGCGGCCAAGCACCACCCGGGGATGGACCTATGGGTCAACGTGGCACCTATGCCATACAGGTGAACCACTTTTAGTTAACACCAAGTGCACCACAAGAAGAGCAAGAGACACCTGCAGGGTTAGGGGTTGTCGAATTTATTTTTATTCCAATGAACAATGGTGACTGCACCGATTGGTGGTGGGGTGGTGCTTTTGATGCTCGGGAAGGGTGCTCTGCACGTTATTAAAGGCCGTCGGCCACAGAGCACTCGTGGGTTGGTGTATCGATGTTGGCAAGCGCGCTCTCTCTATGCATAACATCTGCATGTGTTCCTCCAACAACAGGTCCTGGATCGTAGTGTAAATAGCAGCGTAGTCTTGTAAATAATGCTCCCTACCGGCTGTATGTGTAGTTTGAGAATTCTTTCCGGATTCGGTTATCCTGTGGGTGTGTTTCTGTGAGGAGAAGGGTGCAACGTCGCAGGGGGACATATTTACTCATTTGTGAACATCTGTAAAACTGTCGCACTCAGGGTAGAGTTAATAGTAGAGGGACTACATCTGAGTGCCACACTAAACTAGGTAAAAATTTATCGGGTCGGGACGCCCCGAGGGTAGAGAAGGGTGCAATGTTGCGAATATGGAATTTGGCCTCCATATCCGCTTGTAAATATTCCCCTATTTCTCCAATACTCCCCAACTTTCCCCAATCCCCCCATTCCCTAGTCCCATTGCATGTAAATAACACTCAGTAGAGCCGACCTTCCCCTTATTCCCCCATTAAATGTCGTGCCCAGGTCCACCGCACCACACGTAGACAACTTTCGGACATCTTGCTAGTTATTCTTAATCTATGTCAGTTAAGGCCTCGTTTCCATTAATTATGACTCTTCGTTGCACCAGAATGTGATTATATGGCATCAGTAGTGAGTTTAGGACCTTTCCCATACCTCCTTCCATCTTCCATACCTCCTTCCATCTTCTTCCACAACTATAACTACAACAACAGAGGAGATGGGGGCGGCGCGGTGGCGCGGGGGAGGATGCGTCCTCACACCGGCTCGGCGCTCCACGGGGTTACCAGAGGGGCTGGCTGTCAGCTCCTCGTCAAGGGCGGAGCCTGGTAACCCCCCTGCACCCAATCAGAAGGGCGGACCGATTCCATCTGGGGCGGAGCTAACGAGCCGAGGGCGTGTCACTCCCCGCCGGATATACGTGGGGACTTACCGGAAGTGAGAGAGATGCGCCCCCAGCTGGAGAAAGAGGTACCTGCGAGCGCTGAGTCAGATGCGCCCCGCCTGAGAAAGAACGTTGCCTGCGATCGCTGAGAGAGAAAGACCCGCCTGAGAAAGAACGTTGCCTGCGATCGCTGAGAGAGAAAGACCCGCCTGAGAAAGAACGTCCCCTCCGAGCGCTGTGACCTCCCCGCATCTTTGGACCGGACTGTACCCTGCTTTGAGCCAAGAGTGCACCTTGAGCCATCGACTGCCTGCCTTTCCTGCCATCAACCCCCGTGTGAGTCAGCCTTGTCCCGTTTACCTGTCGTCTGTTGGGGTCAATATAAGAGTGTGTCTAAGTGCCTGTCTTCCTGTAATATACCTCTAGCCCCTGTAATCTAACCTTTCCGTACGAATATAATTGAGAATCGAAACATTGGTGTCTGTCATTATAATCCAGCCGGGTGTCTTCTTTTCCTTTATTGATCCAGCGTAGCGCGGCTCCGTCAACGTCGAGTATAATCGGGTAATTTGTGCGGACACGACGGCCATTCCGCTCGGCCCACCTTAACATCAAAGTCGTGTCTGTAACAATATATATATATATATATATATATATATATATATATATATATATATATGTATGTATATATATATATATATATATATATATATATATATATATATATATATATATATATATATATATATTGTTGCGGATATGGGACTTGGCCTCCATATCCGCTTGTAAATATTCCCCTATTTCCCCAATACTCCCCAACTATCCCCAATCCCCCATTCCCTAGTCCCATTGTCTGTAAACAACACTCTGTAGAACCGACCTTCCCCTTCTTCCCCCATTAAATGTCGTGCCCAGGTCCACCGCATCTCACGTAGACAACTTTCGGACCTCTTGCTAGTTATTCTTAGTCTATGTCAGTTAAGGACTCGTTTCCATTAATTCTGACTCTTCGTTGCACCAGAATGTGATTGTATGGCACCAGTAGTGAGTTTAGGACCTCCCCATACCTCCTCCCATCTTCCCCATGAAACAATAACAACAACAACAACTACAACCACAGCGGGGGCGGCGCGGCCGCGGTGCGGGGAGTGTGCGTCCTCACACCGGCTTGGTTAGCCGCCATTGCCATGTGCGCCCACGGGGTTACCACGAAGGGGCTGGCTGTCAGCTCCTCGTCAAGGGCGGAGCCCGGTAACCCCCGCACCCAATAAGAAGCAACGGGCCGATTCCAACTGGGGCGGAGCTAACGAGCCGAGGGCGTGTCACTCCCCGCCGGATATACGCAGCCACTTACCGGACGTGACGTCAGATGCGCCTCAGCCATGAAAGAGAACCAGACACCACCTCCGAGCGCTGTGAGACCTCCCGCATCTCTGGACCGGACCGGGTCGATTCTGTCCCTGAGCCAAGAGTGCACCTTGAGCCATCGACTACCCGCCTTTCCTTGCCATCAATCCCCGTGTGAGTCAGTCTTGTCCCGTTTATCTGTCGTCTGTCGGGGCTAAGATAAGACCGTGTTTAAGTGCCCACCTTTCTATGCTGTCTCTCTTGTCTTTGTAATCTAACCTTCCGCAATATTATAACCTCCTCCGGAGGTCTTGAGAACCGTACCCCTGGTGTCGTGTCATTTTAAACCCAGCCGTTGTGTCCTTTCCTCAATTGATTTAGCGTAGCGCGACTGGGCCAAGGTTCGAGTATAATCGGGTAACTTGTGCGAACACGGCGGCCATTCCGCTCGGCCGACCATAACATCAAAGTCGTGTCCGTAACAATTGGTGTCGAGGAGTGGAATTCGGACCTGGGACTAAATTTATTAGGCCCAAATTTTGGAACACCAATTGTACCATTAGGGTAACATTTTGGTGTTGGGAAGTAGAATTCGATCCGGAGCGCGTTTCCCGCGCTCGAAATTATAACGGCGAAATTTGATTTTGTTTTACGAAAATAAAAACCCGAATTTTGAAAGTCGCGCTATGGCAGACCAAGTCGGCTGGGTTCCGGTAGAGGAGAGTGAGGCAGGGTCGGTCCAGGACCAAATTGAGGGACGTGAGGAGAGCGAAGCAGCGAGGGTAGCAGACGCACAAAATGGCGCCTCGCTGGTCACGGCGACCGCGCCCGCGACCGTGGCAGCGCCCCTGGTGGATTCGAAACTTTTTATGTTGCAAATGAGGGCCCTTATGGAACGAATGGGAGACCAAATTGTGGGAATGAGGGCTGATAGTGAGCGGTTGGGGAACCGGATGGATGCTCAGGGTGAGCGATTGGAGGGCCAAATGGGGGTAATGGGGAACCGGATGGATGCTCAGGGTGAGCGATTAGAGGGCCAAATGGGGGTAATGAGGGACGAAGCGAGGGGTACTGGTGAGGGGTTAGACAAGAAATTTGGGAAGTTAGACAATAATTTTGAGGAGTTAGACAAGAAATTTGGGAAGTTAGCCAATAATTTTGAGGAGTTAGACAAGAAATTTGGGAAGTTAGACAATAATTTTGAGGGGTTAGACAACGGGATAAAAGAGGTGAGAAATGGGTTAATGGGGGTAGAAAACAGAATGGCCGCTCAAGAGAATCAAATGGAAGGGATGCAAAAGGGGTTAGAGGGGTTAGAAAACAGTATGGAAGGCAAATTAAGGACATGAGGGACCAAGCGGAAAGGGAAGTTAAACAAATGGAGCAGCGGATAGAGGGGGTCAGAATGGGGGTAGAAACCAAACTGGATGCTCACAGGGAGGAAATGGAGCAGATGAGGGTGGCATCTGGGCAGGAGATGCAAGTGATGGGAGAGGAGATCAGAAGAGGAGTGAGTGAGGAGGTCGGAGGAGTGCGCGAGGAGGTGAGGCACTGTAAGGAGCACATGGAGAAGGAGGTGAGAAAGGGGACTGTAAAGTTACAAGGGGGCATAGAGGACCTGACGCAGGAGGTGGAGCAGCTGACGGTGGGACAGACGGAGTTAGTGGAGCAGGTTCAAAGGAACACTGCGGTATTAGGAGGTTTAAAAGCGACACAGAAAGAACTAAAAGATGACTTGGTAGCGACGAAGAGGGAATGTCAGATGGTACGTGAGGGACTGACAACGAGGTTGGACGAGGTGATAGAGGTAATGGAGACGAAGGACCGGCAGGTGAGGACGCACATGGAAACGGTCAAGGTAGCCTTGGAGGACGAGCTTGAGGAGACGTACCGGGGAATAAAAGAGGTGAAGCAGAAATTAGAAGAAGTGGAAGAAGGGGTGAGCGAAATTAAGAAGCGACGGAGAGGGGATAAGAAAGAGATAAAGGAGGAGATAAAAGAATTGGTCCAAAGTCTGTGTTTGGATCGTGATGATGTGCTCATTAACCGGATGAGGGATTCGCAGGTGATGGAGGAGAAGCGAAGAGGAAGAGGACCCGGTGTAAGTGGTGACCAATATGGTCGTGCGTATGATGCGCCAGGGGATTTAAGAAGCTTGGGGGTCGAGATGGACCCGGGTGTTCGTGAGAGGCCGTTGGTGAAGTGTGCGACAGGTCTGGTGTGCGAAAAAGGAGGTGTGCGAGAAAGTCCGACTCTGGGGTGTGTGAGGAAAAAGTGCGTGCCAAGGAGTGAGGGTGCTGGCGAGAGTGAGTCGGTCGTAGCGCGTGTGCGAGGGGGCACATGGAAGCGCGGTGTGGTAAGTGTTACAGAGGGTGTGACGGGAGAGTGTGCGCAAGAGTGTGCGCGAGAAAGGTGTGTGACGGACAGGTGCATGGGGAAAGAGTGCGCTGTCAAGAGTAAGGGTGAGTGCGCTGTCAAGAATGGAGGTGAGAGTAGTGAGAGTGACAAGGAGCGTGAGTTGGTTGTGACAGGTGAGAAAGGATGCACACCTGGAATGGTAGAGCGTGAGTGGGAATGCACGCTGGAATTGGTAGTGAGGCACGTGGTTGGGTGTGCGAATGAGAGCACACCTGTGATTGTCACAGAGGAGGTGACAGAGGAGGGGGCGCGAAGAGGTGTGTTGGTGAGGTGTGCGACCAACGAATGTGTGCCAAAGTGTTCGGTGGTCAGGTGTGTGACCAAGGCTGTGAGTGGAATGGGTGTACCTGGGTGTGTAAGGAAAGGTACGAGGAGCATGGAAACGGCTGGATGTGTGAGCAAGGAACGGGCTGCGGGGTGTAAGCGTCCAGGTGAAGCATCGACGGTAACCGGTTTAGAGGTTAGAGCGACTTTTGGCCGAATCGGGCCCTCGGTGCGTGCTGGGCCTCGCTTTGAACGGCCGCGTCCGTGCTCCACTAGGCGGAGCGGGCAGCCCGATAGAAAGGGTCGTCATGGCGACCACTTTTTGTTGAGGCAGTCCGGCAGGTCGAGATCGGGACATTGGATGGCTCCACGCCGAGATGGTGCGTGGGATCTCGGCCCGGGTAAGCCCCCGTCCCTGCACCGAGTGCCGGACGCATCCAGCCGCTGGCACAGAACAACCCGCATTCATGGCTTGGCTTTACGAAGCCGGGCTTTGGACAGGAATTGGCGCACCGAGAGGCATTAGTGAGTAGACTGGGTGATGAGGTTAGTGTTTTGGACCCAAAATTAGAGAAAAACAAAATTTGATGATTGGCAAGGGATTGGCAGTAGTGATTGGCAGATGATGGGTAGTGATTGGCAAATTTTTAATTTGTTGAAATTTGATGTGCAAAATTGGTAGTGAGCGATGGGCCCGGTGGGTAAGGCTGGCATCCCTGCCGCCATTCCCATGTGGGGCAAATGCGCTATAGTTTATGGGGTGTATGGCAGTGAAAACTAGCCCGGGTGGGTTAGGATATTGATAGGGCCCTAGAAGATGACATTAGGTGACGTTAAGGTTAGTTAGTGACTGATACCTGTAGTGGGGACGCAGGTAGATTAGTGTGGATTATAATGACGAGGGAGCGCAATAGTTTAAAGGGACGACTGGGACGCGCAAGTTTCAGAAGGGAGTAGTTAGCTGAGATGATGCCGTGTGTGTGAGAATTGAACAGGTGTGATTGCACAGGTGTGCAACTGGACAGGTGTGTGGAGCAGTGTATGAGTAGTGAGTGTGTGGATCAGCGCGAATGCACTTGGGGAGAGAAGGGTGCAGCTGGCACCAGGTGTGAGAGCACAGGTGTGTGGAATATATGGAGCAGAGAATGAGTGGTGTGGAGAGAGTTGGAGTAAGTGGTACGGAGTGGTGTGCATGGTGCGAAGGTGTGGATGGGGGAAGAGTGGACCCCCATCACGGATACCCGGGGCGGGTAGTGTAAGTGTTAGGTAGAGGGTATAGGTAAATTGTGGTTGGATATTGGCATTTGTGGTGCGGTTGCAGAATGGTATTGTGGATGGGTGCATTAGTGTTGTGGAAATGGCTGGGCATGTAGCCTGTTAGTGTGTGTAGTTGGTTGGGCACTCCACCACTGTGAGGATGTCGGCCAGGTGAGGCCGCAGGTGGGCTCTGGGAGCCGTTAGTGTCAGTGGGGCCCGAGGATCCGGAGGACGGACCCGGGTAGCCCAGTGCCAGAGAGGGCACCGAGTGGGGAGAGCGCCAGAGGGCCTTCCCCAGGTAGTTAGGTTAGGGTAAGGAGCAGGTAAGCTCGGAGGCAACTGCAGTGGTGGAGGTGTGCAGGTGGGTAGACCCGCTGGGAGAGGTACACGCCACAGCCCAGAAATTGTGCGAGGGCACCGGGAGATGAATCGGGGGAGTGAGACCCCAAATTGAAAAGCACCACAGTTTGGTCAATGGGGGTTGGTTTTTAGAACCCATAGTGTAAGAGGGCCAATGGTTTGGCAGGGAAAGACCCCGGGTAATGTAAAGTTGTTAAAGTCATTTAGGAAATAGTTAGGATTGATGAACCTGTCGCACCATACGCAGCCACTTACCTGTGGTGATGATGATGACTCCACACCTGTGTTTTCTTTGTTTTGTGTTGCAGGAAGTAAGGACTGCTGTTGGATTTGTGAGACGCATCACGACGTGGATGAGACATTGGGGTGATTCCATCTCTCCCTCCTTAGGAGGGACTGATGATGAGTTGGTGATGGCAAATTATGATGTTGAGTTGGAGATGGCAAATTTTGATGAGAGTTGAAAATGGCAAATTTGACTGGTTAGGAGGGAGAGAAGACGAATTTGGTTTATGGGAGGAACGGGGAAGACAGTAGGGACGTTTGTTGATTTGTAAAGTAGATGTTTATGGGTAGTGTCGTGTTTTGTGGATACAGTAAGGGGTAAGGGAGGGGCCATGTAGGTTACCTGGTGGGGGGGGGGGGGGGCGTACGGTAGGAACGTACCTGTCTCACCTGGTTCCCATGTGCCCCCAGTGTGCATCATCTTGTATTGCGTGCACTTTTGCGCCCTTACCACCTTACTCACTTGTCTTCTTCTTTTGTCTCCCACCTCCGAGGATCTGGCTTTGGGGCAGAGAGAGAGGAGAGAGAGGTGCTGGCTCCGCAGTTGTGGGCCTGCACTTTCGCTGCTTGCTGCCTGGATCGATACACTATATGGACCGCAATTTTGGTGGCCACCCACAATGGACCGCAGTTCTTTTGCGGCCAAGCACCACCCGTGAATGGACCTATGGGTCAACGTGGCACCTACGCCATACAGGTGAACCACTTATAGTTGGCCCCCTGACGGCCACAATAAAGAAATGGACGCGGTTGGCGCCTTTCTTTATTTTTGAAAGAAGTAAGAAGGCCAAGTGCACCACACGAAGGCAAGACCAGCGGCAAACATCGGCCGGCTGCGACACCACACCATGATTACTAAACATTTTATTGGTGCACCGGATGGTGCTGACTGTGTGATGGGGTGGTGCTTTTGGTGCTTGGAAGGGGTGCTCTGCACATTATTACAGGCCGTAAGGCCACAGAGCACTCGTGGGTTGGTGTATCGATGCTGGCATGCGTGCTCTCTCTATGCATAACATCTGCATGTGTTCCTCCAAAAACAGGTCCTGGATCGTAGTGTAAATATCAGCGTAGTTGTGGAAATAATGCTCCCTACCGGCTGTATGTTTAGTTTGCGAATTCTTTCCGCGATTCGGTTATCCTGTGGGTGTGTTTCTGTGAGGAGAAGGGTGCAACGTCGCAGGGGGACATATTTACTCATTTGTGAACATCTGTAAAACTGTCGCACTCAGGGTAGAGTTAATAGTAGAGGGAACTACATCTGAGTGCCACACTAAAGTAGGTAAAAATTTATCGGGTCGGGACGCCCCGAGGGTAGAGAAGGGTGCAATGTTGCGGATATGGGACTTGGCCTCCATATCCGCTTGTAAATATTCCCCTATTTCCCCAATACTCCCCAACTATCCCCAATCCCCCATTCCCTAGTCCCATTGTCTGTAAACAACACTCTGTAGAACCGACCTTCCCCTTCTTCCCCCATTAAATGTCGTGCCCAGGTCCACCGCATCTCACGTAGACAACTTTCGGACCTCTTGCTAGTTATTCTTAGTCTATGTCAGTTAAGGACTCGTTTCCATTAATTCTGACTCTTCGTTGCACCAGAATGTGATTGTATGGCACCAGTAGTGAGTTTAGGACCTCCCCATACCTCCTCCCATCTTCCCCATGAAACAATAACAACAACAACAACTACAACCACAGCGGGGGCGGCGCGGCCGCGGTGCGGGGAGTGTGCGTCCTCACACCGGCTTGGTTAGCCGCCATTGCCATGTGCGCCCACGGGGTTACCACGAAGGGGCTGGCTGTCAGCTCCTCGTCAAGGGCGGAGCCCGGTAACCCCCGCACCCAATAAGAAGCAACGGGCCGATTCCAACTGGGGCGGAGCTAACGAGCCGAGGGCGTGTCACTCCCCGCCGGATATACGCAGCCACTTACCGGACGTGACGTCAGATGCGCCTCAGCCATGAAAGAGAACCAGACGCCACCTCCGAGCGCTGTGAGACCTCCCACATCTCTGGACCGGACCGGGTCGATTCTGTCCCTGAGCCAAGAGTGCACCTTGAGCCATCGACTACCCGCCTTTCCTTGTCATCAATCCCCGTGTGAGTCAGTCTTGTCCCGTTTATCTGTCGTCTGTCGGGGCTAAGATAAGACCGTGTTTAAGTGCCCACCTTTCTATGCTGTCTCTCTTGTCTTTGTAATCTAACCTTCCGCAATATTATAACCTCCTCCGGAGGTCTTGAGAACCGTACCCCTGGTGTCGTGTCATTTTAAACCCAGCCGTTGTGTCCTTTCCTCAATTGATTTAGCGTAGCGCGACTCGGCCAAGGTTCGAGTATAATCGGGTAACTTGTGCGAACACGGCGGCCATTCCGCTCGGCCCACCATAACATCAAAGTCGTGTCCGTAACAATATATATATATATATATATATATATATATATATATATATATATATATATATATATATATATATATATATATATATATATATATATACAGTATATATATATATACAGTATATATATATATATATATATATATATATATATATATATATATATATATATATATATATATATATATATACAGTATATATATATATATATATATATATATATATATATACAGTATATATATATATATATATATATATATACAGTATATATATATATATATATATATATACAGTATATATATATATATATATATATATAGAGTATATATATATATATATATATATATATATATATATACATACATGATTTCAGAACACATCTGGTCACAAGTGTGCCCCACTGACCGGGTGTTCAGTCGAAGTCCTCAGCATCATCTCATTTCGAAACTTCAACCTCAATATGGTCAGCTAAGGTGGGCCAGCAGGGCATATATGCCACCACATGCAGTAACCAACTACACTTGGATGCATATGTACCCCCACCCCCAGTCAGCGAGAACACAAACTCCAACAACGAAACAACAGCTTCCACTCCCAGAATCCACAGCACCAAGAAAGAAACAAGTAGAGCTACATTCAAAGTACACTGCCCTCATGCCAAATAAATAAATAACATATCCTCCAGTGCGACATGGGGCAGCTTCGGCGCTCGGCGATGCCGCCGTGCAGCACATGGAGACAGAATTGGGAAGGAGTAGTGTACAATAATTGATTGATTATTTGCATAATTAAAATAAATAAATAATAATCGTAAAATAATTAATTTCTTAATCAATTGGCTAATAGCATACCTAAACCACCAGTGTTTCATCCGAATCTGTAACTTTTTGAAAATGAATTAAACAGTGAATTAATTGATAAAATTAAATAACCTATCAATTATTTGATTCATCAATAAATAATTAATTGGTTAATCAATAAATAAAAAATACCCTTTATAGCCAAATCACTTGGTCACTATCATATCCAAATATCAGCTTCCTAGCTCAAAAGGAGCCTGAGATATTGCTCAGATGAGAAAGGAAATAAATAAGTATTTAATTAATCGATAATAATTAAGTAATTAATTACCTGATTAATCAAAAAACGAAAAATGCCGTTTTTGCCAAAGCACGTGCTCACTATTGTGCCCAAATTTCAGCTTCCTCGCACAGCGCCACCACACTTACACCACATACTTCCGACACCACACAACCTCCAGCGTCCATCCTCCCCATCCTTAACCCACCCCCCCCCTCCACCACGGCCCCCACCTCCTCTCCCACTTATATTCCATTCCTTGGCCGGACACAACCCCACCTGGTTGTGTGAGGTAAGTGAGGAATTGTCCCCACACTCCAAACTGCCTCTTTCATTCTGTTCTTCTCTCTTCTTCTTCTTCTTCTTCGCAGAATGAATGAAGGTACC
This sequence comes from Myxine glutinosa, assembly GCF_964187855.1. Classification (NCBI taxonomy): domain Eukaryota; kingdom Metazoa; phylum Chordata; class Myxini; order Myxiniformes; family Myxinidae; genus Myxine; species Myxine glutinosa. Next base: position 46,483,566 of record NC_136272.1, on the reverse strand, counting down.
ATGTCCTCTGTGTGTGTTATATTATAGTGTAGGCTGTTATGTCATTTCGTTTTTTTTTTTTTGTTAAAAGCAAAATTCCACTTCATTCCTTGTCTTTGGGGTGTCACATGTTCGAAAAAATAGGTTGTTAATTTTTTAAAACGGATTAAGGGTGTCAAATCCAAGATGGCCGCCAAAATATATAAATTCCATTAAAACTGGTATTCTGAACACAGTATGAGGTCCAAATTAATGATAATACCCATAATTTCAATACCAAGGAGTTCAAAAACAATTAATTTCAATATGGCAGTCAAATTCAAAATGGTGGAAAAATCCAAGATGGCCGCCACTTCTTCAATAACCACAGTACAAAAACTTAATGTTCTTGATAACACAAATTGTGAATGATGAAATAGGTCCATTTTGGTGGTAATGCCCACATAAGTAATGCTAGGCCGTTGGGGAAACATGTTACTGATTCGATGAAATCGGTGGATGCCAGCCATAGTGAGAAATAGTGAGAAAATCCAATATGGCTACCACTGTTTTACACAAAGGTCCACATTGCTATAACAATGATAGCGTAATGTAATTTCCTGTTTGACCATATTTAAATATTCCTGTCTCACAATCATCCGTTTTACCTTACAAGTCCTCGTGTTCATCTCCCACAATGTTCTGAGCTGATTGTTCATTGTTGCTACAGCCGTAGTTCAAACAGCTACAGACCTCTGTGAATGGGAGTTTTATTGCTGCGGCAACTGCAGGAGATTCCTTTGCATCCTGATTTGCAGCCACATTTTACCAGCTTAGTCACGGCCTCTGGTGCTGGAGGGTTCAAACACATCACCGGAAGAAATCTATTTTCCTCTGACTTCCATCCGTAGTCAGTGGGAGAAGGAAGGGACGGTTGACTTTCGCATGCCTGCATCCATATCATTGCAATATAATGTGCTCGCAGAATGTGTGGTGTCAATGATCCAGAGGTTGGAGGCAGACTCTCTCCCTCGGCCTGTCGATTTGAGTACAAGAACCATCGTAGTGCATTTACTTTGGTGTGTGTTTTGGATCTGTACAACAAGCAAACGAACCTTTCCAGTTGGTCAATTGCGTTTGGAGAGGGTGTAGCAGCAGATTTGCCAAGTGAAGCAAGTGAATCCAGTATCATATCATCGCAGGACATGAACACCTTCATACACCAGTCCTTTGTCCTGCCGGCGAACCTGCCACACATATCTGATCCTGTGAAAGAATGAAACCCGAGAATAGCTGAGGCGCGGTTAACTCCTAACTTTTCAAAGATAGGTTTGACTGCAATTTTCCTATTCAGTTTTCCTTTTCCTGTAAGGAAATATGTCTCAGCAGGTAGCTGTGGATACATGTGGATCATCAGCAAGAAGACATCGGTATCTGGAGAGTCTATTACAAGTTCTACATCGCCGTTAACTGTTAGGGCATGGAGCAAGAGTAACGTATCCGCTTCTTCATGACCGTGTTTTACCAATTCATCAGGCACACTTACATTGCCTTTTGTCTCAGTGCCGAAGGTTACCATGAACTTCTTCAATTTGTTGGCAGAGCTGTTGCTGTGATCCAGAGTCTTTGCAGCTAAATACTCTACAAGTTCTGCCTTGGTTTTGACACTTGAAAGGAAGTCCTTCAAGGAAATATTCTGGATCAGTGTACTATCTTGGATGTGATAGTAGGTCGAGTTTCCCTTTGTTCTCTTTTTTCTCATTTGCTCTTTCAGAGAACTTTCGACGTATCTGTCAAATACCAGTCTTACTTCGTCGTAGTTAGCTGCAATCCTGATAAGCTTTTCAAGAAATGACATGGCAAAATCACTGCATGTTTTCATTTTGTCTGTCTTGGAGATGGAGTTAACGAGGGCCATGCCATCTATGACTACAACTTTAAATTTCTCAGACATGTCGGACATGTCAGTTGAAGCTTCTTGCTCAGGCTGCGCTTCTTGTACTTCAGGCGCCTCGGCTTGGGGTGGTACTTCAGTTTGGGAGTTTTCACTCAATACTTGGTCGCCAGAAACACTCGGTATGGCATTAGCTGGATCGCTTGTGGCTTCTGTTGGGCTAGGTTGCTCCTTGGTAACTAGCGCTTCAAGATGATGAAGGACCTTAGCCTTGTCATATGCTAGGAGAAGTGACCCATCCGAAGCGAAAAGGGCACGTGGAACAATTCCAAATTCATACTTCCCAATACAGTCCTTTAGATCAAGGTCTGGACGGCTTCTTGATGCTAATATAAACCTCTGTAGGAGTCCTCGTTCTTCTTTGACTTTAATGAGTTTGTCACCTGCTTTCACTTTCTTCACTGTGTTGGCACTTTTGAAAGTGCCTATGTTCTTTCTCTTCATTGGATCCCACACTGAAAGTTTTCCTTCTGTAAGGCGTTCTTTGACAAATGTCTGGAACAACTGTTATCCGATGGCATCCCGGTCTACTATGTCCTTTGTTACCTTTTTACTTTCTTAGTAAGAAGGTTACACAGGTCACTCTCATCAGTTACGAATGGGTCTCCATGAACAACAAATACCTCTGTCAATCTAGCGGAATTTCTCATTACTCGGGTGGACTTTCCCCCTGTGATCTCGTGGTGTTGGTCTCTGGTATCAGCACCTTCCATGCTATATTCTCTTTGAAACTCCTCTACTAGATTAGACAAGTCAGGTGCAATCAGGAAGAAACGGTCTAGAGCTCTCTCAATTTGGGTTATTCCAGTAATGCCTCCAATGACCTTGAGTTTGCGGTTCTCCTGCTCAATTCCGTGATCTGGACCTATTGAAGTGAATGCAGCAATCCCCTTCATCACACAGAAATTTCCTTTCAGGAGTTCTGCCCAGACATCTGGAAAAACTTGTTCTGTTTGCTGCATTGTTGACAGGTACAAAGGGAGCAAACGTGCGTAGTTCAGGTGGTCGTGAGCAAAGAAGTACTTGATAAGAGCTTCAGTGCTTTCCATATGCAGCAGCAGGTCCCGTTGTCTGGTAGCTCTAATATACTGAAGGATAGTTTCAAACTGCCTCAAGTAGTTACGGATGTAGTGTTGAATTGGTGCTGGATTGCTTTCAAACTGTCCCAACTTTGTGAGGATATCTCTAGATTCGAACATGGTCATGGTTTCTCTGACGGCATCTCTGAGGTTTTGACGGTTGCCTGTGTTCATGCTGATATCTTTCTGATATGCTTTTTCCAAATCAATGGACGCTTCACTTAGGAACACTTTCTCTACTGGTGCTTTTGTTAGGAACCTGTCAAAGTAGAGATGGTATAGAGCAAGCAATGTTACAGTATGTGCTTCTAGGGACCTGTAGAGATGTTTTCCATTTAGGATTTTCCATCTTGGATTTTTCCACCATTTTGAATTTGACTGCCATATTGAAATTAATTGTTTTTGAACTCCTTGGTATTGAAATTATGGGTATTATCATTAATTTGGACCTCATACTGTGTTCAGAATACCAGTTTTAATGGAATTAATATATTTTGGCGGCCATCTTGGATTTGACACCCTTAATCCGTTTTTAAAAATTAACAACCTATTTTTTCGAACATGTGACACCCCAAAGACAAGGAATCAAGTGGAATTTTGCTTTTAACAAAAAAAAAACACGACAGCCATTTTTAAGACATAGCAGCCTACACTATTAAGACAATATAAAGAATACGTGCTCATTGTAAGTCTGCTATTTTGTGCCTTTTGACTCTGCTTGCTTTTGCTGTAAATAAATGCCCTTTTGCCTTTCATTTTGCTGTGTGAATAAAAGACGGTTGATTGCTTGCTTTGTAAATAAATAGTCGTTATATTTTCCATCTGCTTCGTTCTCAGCCTTTCCTTCATTGATCTGACATGGTGTGTATGTAATGGATAGCTGGGATTCTTCAGTAGTGGTCTGCCAGCGTTCACCCACGGTTGGGAGCGTGATGACAACCTGCACGTGGTGCTCCTGTAAAATGATACTCGACAGTGTTACACTCTGAAGATATCAGGACAAATGTCATCAACTAGCCAATACCACCGACACACTCTGGCCAAACCCCAGCAATGGGGCCCGAGACTACTTAGGCCTCGGTCACAAATGGCCTGCGGCGTGTTGGCGGCGGCCGTAAGTCCCCAAAATTGCCATAACCGTGCGGTGGCCGCACGGTAGATACGGTAGCCGTGAGGCGATCGCACGGTTTTTTGCTCGTCACAGGGGCTTACGATTTTTTAAATTTGACATTAAACTTTGTTTCGGAAATCGCAAGGCCGTAGGCTGCAACCCCACCGCATGTAGTATCGCAAGGTCACTGTACGGTTTCCGTGAGGTGACCTCAAGGTCACCTCACGGTTTTTACCAGAGGCGGCCCTGAACTACAACTACTAGGACTCTGAACTGTGTACTGTGATTGACTACTAGGACTTTGAACTGTGTACTGTGAGTGACTAGTGTTATGCTTTGTTTATATAGAGACAATAAAAATTATTGGTGAAGATGTCTATACGTCATATGAATAAAGAGTTTTCCATGTCATAATAAGAAAGTTTTCCTTCTAAGTTTGTTCGTTCGTTTGTTTGTTTGTTTTTTAGTTTGTTTGTTTGTTTGTTACCACTCTACAGGCCACAGTTTTTTAGATATCTTCTCGAAATTTTCAAGAAACATTCGCCTGTGGCCTTCCTGGAAACGATTAGATTTTGGTGATGATCCGGATCAGTATCCGGATTTGCCAGACGTTTGAACGTTTCGTTAAAACATTGCGAGATAGGCACTTTTTTCAGTTTGTTGCTCTTTCCTCTTCCATCGCTTGTCAGACCTCTTTCTTATTCCATGTGCATATTCATCTTTGGTTCCCTAGACTCGACGTATATTTCATCCTCACCTGGATCTTCTTCTGGATCTGACAGTATATTTATTAACATTTCAAGGGTACGTTTTGGAATACAATCCTGATGTGAATATAACAGATATGATCCTAACATTTCAGGAGTATACACTCCGGTAAAGGTTCTTCGACACAAGTTCCGTTTTTAGCTTTACGACTGACAATCCGGATTTCGCGACCGGCTAAACGAGTGCCCCTCTAGTTAAGTCTTTTTTAATTTTATTTAATTTTTTGGGGGACATTATAATATTTTCTTTTTAAGTTTTCAACTTTACACGATTGCCGTGCGGACCCCGTAACATTTGTGAACACTGCTTCCGCAGCCCGCAAAGCCGTACGATTTGTAAAAATCCCATCTACAAACCGCAGACCGCAGAACCGTGCGGCGGCAGCATCATATGTGACTAAGGCTTTAGTGCTAAAAAGAGGCCCTTTTCAGGGCCAAAAGCAATGGAGCACAACAAGTCCAGTGGGTCCTTCACTCCGCATTGTCCAACTCAATGAAGAGGGGTTGACACTTCCTCTTCCATACTCCAGGAAACTCACAGCGAGGATGACAAAAATACTGCCAAGAAAAATGTAGCATGCTGTAACCTTATGGCCTCTGTTAACGCAGCAAAACATGGCCTTGCCACCTTCATCAGAGTCGGTCTTCGAAACATCGAAACCGGAGACAACAATTTGCTAAATGCAACAGCCAAGATAAGTGGTGTTACAAATGTGTACAAGTCGCCCACACAAGCATGACCATTACCTGCCCTATCCCAATATAACCACCCCACAGTTTACATCGGGGACTTTAATAGTCATCACACTGAATGGGGATATAAGGAAAATTATGTGGCCAGAGAACAGCTAACTGACTGGGCGTCGACGACCGATTCCATCCGACTGTTTGACCAAAAGCAGCCAAAGACCTTCAATCAGGACAGTGTCAGACAAATCCCAAACTCTGCTTCCTGACAAAGGATTGTGGAGGGCTAGCAATGATGGCATAGAGAAGAGTTCTCGCTCCCCTCCCAAAACGTCAACATCACCCCACTGTTGCTCACATTGGTATCGAGATTCCACTGGTGCACTCCAAGCCAAAATCCGCTGAACTTCTGGAAAGCGGCTTGGACCACTTTCAACCAAGGCTGAATCCAAGATCGAGGATACCACCTGTCCCAGATAAATATGCAGAATTTGTGCACCTCCATCTCTCTGCTGCCATGAATACCATAGTGCATGGTTTCTGCAAGGCCTACACACCTTGCCGGACAGTGGAGACTGAAAGGCTCCTAAAGGAGCACAACAAAACTGGGAACCTGAACGTCACGCAGGCACTAATTGAGGCTCTCGACACTGAACGTCTGAAGCACTCGAAGGAGTTGGTGGAGTCAAAAGACTTCACCCACAGCAGCCGCAAGACATGGGCATTGCTGAGGAAAGTGGGGGTCACAGAAAACAATACTGCTGCCAACCCAAGAGTCTCCCCTGATTGCATCGCGTCTCACCTTCTCCAGACCTCATAGGCATCCAGACCTTCTCCAGACCTTCAAACCACTAAGGTAGGAGGTAAAAAGGGACTATCTCTGAAACCTCCACCAAAGAGCATTGAGCAGCCACCTGTCAGCCCCATATACAAAGAAAGACATTGACGCCGTGCTATCTGCAACCAAAAACGGAAAAACTGTAGGGGCGGACAGAATTTTCCCTGAATTCCTTTAAAACCCTGGAGAAAAGGATTGTACCTGGTTGGCAGCCCTTTTTACTGCCATCCATGAAACAGGGCAAATTCCTGCAGCATGGACTGGTAAGTCAGCAGACTTGCCCTGCAATTACCACCCTATAACCCTGATATCAGTGACGGGAAAGCTGATGGAGAGGGCCTTCCTATCCCATTATAGCCCACCCTGGAGACCTTCCTAACTTATGAGTAAGGGGGCTTTAGGCCCAGCCACAGTACCTGTGATCAGGTTCTTTCCCTCTCCTGGCTTCCAGACAAAACAAAAGATGGCGACTGCCTTGTTGGACATGTCATCGGCCTATGACACAGTCAGGTGCCGAGGGCTCCTTCTTAAAGTCTTGAAAGTCTTCCATTGTCAGAAGACAAACAGACTACTGTCGGTAATTCTTAGTGACCGAAAGATCTGCGTCAGCCTCAACCGCAAAACCAGCCATGTTCAAACACTAAACGATGGCCTCCCTCAAGGATCTGTTTTAGCCCCCACCCCCTTAAAACTCGTATGTCAGTGACCTGCCAATGATGACCTCCTTCAAACTCGCCTATGCTGATGATATTGCACTTGTAGCGCAGGGCCCCGACATAAAATTTGTCGGGGACCAACTCACCCGAGATCTGGGCATACTGGAGGAATACTTACACAAATGGAAGCTCCGTCCAAACCCCAACAAAACAACCATTTGCACCCACCATCTTGATAATCACACAGCAAATGCAAAGGCAGATGTGACATTCTGCGGTTTGAAAGTTGAAAATGTTTGTTATCGCAAATACCTTGGGGTTACATTTGACTGGACCCTGATCTACAAAGAACACCTGCAAAGATGCAAGGAGAAAGTCATGGCACGGGTAAACCTTGTCCGGAAAATAGCCGGAACATCGTAGGGAGCAGGCGCGAACACCTTATGCACAGCAACTCTTGCCCTCATATACTCATTAGCAGAGTATTGTGCACCAGTCTGGTTGGCGAGTGCCTATACGAAGTCCATCGACATTCAGTTAAATGCCGCAATGAGAACAGTGTCTGGAAACCTCAAGTCAAGAAAGACTGAGCGGCTTCCTATTCTCTGCAACATTGCTCCACCAACCATCCAAATGGATGTGCTGTCATCCCGACACTTCAGCCACATTTTGACTACCAAAATTCCAGCCCAGCAACTTCTCGTTGAACATTCGTGTTGTTGCCTCAAGGCATGAAAACCACCATGAAACCACGCCGAGCTCCTTACTGGTGCCCATCAAAGCGAAGCCAATTTGTGGAGGGCCAGCTGGGAGGCTGCTTCAACTCCTAGAAAACATATTGCACATGATCCAACCACTGCTCCACCTGGTTTCACACTCTGACATAGGCAATGGCCAGCCCTCAACAGGCTCTGCACTGGACAGGGCCATTGTGCTAGCATCCTTTTTTGATGGAGGATGAGGTCGGATGCACCCTGTGACTGTGGAGAAATCCAGACGATAGCGCACATCATGTCGCAGTGTCGCACTGTCCCTTGCAGCAGCTATCAGGGGGCCTTTTAGCACTCCACCAACTCACCCCTGAGGCAGCCACATGATTGCAGAACCTAGCCATTAAACTTTAGTGCACCCAATATTGGTCAAATGCAAGAAGAAGAAGACCCACAGTTCGCTTGGCCATAGTAGTAGTAGTAATAGTAGTAGGAGTAGTAGTAGTAGTAGTAGTAGTAGTAGTAGTAGTAGTAGTAGTAGTAGTAGTAGTTGGAAGATGGGCGATTGCTGAGAGTGCAGACCTTAGCTGAGGTTATTAGGTCACAAACAGGTAACACGACAAAAACAGGTGAGAGGACCCTGTTAGACCTAATTGTCCCAAACGGCATCCGTGGTGTTTAAACAACCCTTCAGGCCGTGGAGTTATCTGCGGCCTGGTGGCCCCAGGGTTAGTAGTAGCGGCGGGGCCGAGTACGCACCTCAAGAGCCCGGTGTGTGTGTGCCGATACTGTAATATATATATATATATATATATATATATATATATATATATATATATATATATATATATATATATATATATATATGTATGTATGTATATATATATATATATATATATATATATATATATATATATATATATATATATATATATATATATATATATATATATATATATATATATATATATATAGTATACACACACACACACACACACACACACACACACACACACACACATTTTTCATTGAATGTCATTGGGATTGGACGTTAAATAATATTTCAACTGACAACAGACGGTGTTTTGCTGGGCCACACTTGGAATCATGAGAGGCAAGGATATTTTGAAATGAGGAATAACAGCTGTCAGTTTCTTATGAGATTAATCCAATAATTCCTTAGTAACTTGTATACCATGCATCACAGGTGTGCTGTCATACTCACCTGGATAAAAGTCCTTAGATTTTGAGAGTTTGATGGTTGCCCCCGTTTCCTTCTGAAGCTGCACGATTGTCTGCCCTGCCTTGCCGATGATAGACCCTGCCGCGTAGCTTGGCACCAGTACTTTCAGGAAGTACTGGCCCTCCTCTGTGGTGGAGATTACACAAAAAGCATTAGTGGGGAAACAAAACCGACGACGCAAGGAACAACACGAGTGGAAGTCCACAGCATAGGTGCATGACAACAAATCCATCAGTATGGCACCGATGATCGAAAGAATGGAAAAATCAAGGAAAGACAGGGAAAGTTGGACACGGTTGGATGTTTGGCCCATCCCAACTATCATAAAATATTATGACTTGGAATTCTTCTTCATTCGTATGCAGCAGATGGCTGGAGGTGAGTGTGTGTCTTTAGGCCATCATGTCAGCCCATGACTTAGAAAGATTATAACCTCAAACTCGATCCTGTAAATGTTAATACACCAGGTCAGGTCATGACGATGTTAACATAAAACACTCGTGGTACCGCGAGCAACAACAGGGGTTGTGGTATCAATAGTCTGCTAAAGTATGTCTGAAAACGCAAGGATATGTAGGCCTTCATTTTAAAAGGGGGCAGCAGGATGATACAACAGAGCTTTCGGTGGCTGAGAAAGAACAAAAAGACACAAAGAAAATGCAATCAATAGAAAAATTATCTGATATTATCCACGCACAATGAAATTATCTCAACGGATAACGCAAATGAAAATTCACGACGTTTGTTTCCCAACAAAGCGAAGCTGGAAATAAATGGAAAGCCATTTCATCATCCAATTCTCACTGACCGTGCGTTATTATATCAATAATGAGCACATGGTGCGTGCAGCGATTGAACATTACTGTAAAGCAGCACGGATTTACTGGGGGACGTTTACTCATTCATTTGCTGTGCACGTCCACGTGCAAGTACAAATCGCAGCGCTGCGTCCACAATGGGGAGCCCGACGGGCGCCATTGATCTGCCTGGTCCTCCTGGCGTGGATAGCGCACTCCGATACAGCCCGTTTTATCACACGTCATAAAATACACGATGACGGTTGAAAACTAGCACAATATAAAGAAAAAATATTGTTGATTTCCACGGTCGATCAACATGGTTGCATTGCTTATCAAAAAGAATCAGGTCGTTTGGTGAAATACACATGATGGAAATGAAGGTGAAGCATTCAGGAAAGAATTTCAGGAATAAATCTCGTTTTGATGAATTTTATGGATAAAAACAGCTGAAGGATGATCAAGCTTTTGATGAGGAACATCCAACCCGACAAAAAGTCTGGTTACAAATTTGAACCATTACCAAGCAGCTTTGCCTGACAGTGGAATCAGGAATCTCCTCCAAAACGAGGATACAGCCATGACAAGTCAACCACTGCACAAACATGATTGGTGGAAATTCAGACTCGAACCTCGCCACCCAATCCAAAAATGGTATACAGTCTCGGTTTGACTCCCAACCTGACTACCAACCGTCATCCTGGTTATTCACTGGAAGATTTTGCATCATTGAGTACCACCACTCTTCAGAGGGAAGTCGAAATTCCTGCCCAACCTTCATGGGTATTCATGCATCCATGGTACATCCATGGTATTCATACACATTACCAATGATGGAAGCAAAATACCAAATTTGTGATTGAATCCCAGTAAAATATGCATTCACCGATCAGCCAATGAATACATATAACAACCTCCCTAGAATCTGGACAATTATTAATGCACCTCAGTTGTATTCAAAAATACTGTATTAGAATGTTTACCAATTTACCAACCACGAGATCACACACACATATATGTGTGTGTGTGTGTGTGTATATATATATATATATATATATATATATATATATAATTATATACAATTTAAGAAACAGGAAGTAAATTACTGCGTGGGGCTAGTGTGAAAAAATTCTGACTCAACCCGGGACTCGAACCCAGGAACTCATCACTTACGCAGTGACAGCCCACTGAGCTATTGAGTCTCCAGGATATCCTCAGAGATTTCTCACGATTTCATATATATAGTTATATACGGTATGGCTAACCCCCGCTCTAGCAGGGAAAATGGCCTTAAAATGCCTGTTGTGTTGTGTGTATATATATACATATATATATATATATACATATATATATATATATATATATATATATATATATATATATATATATATATATATATATATATATATATATATATTGGAACGAATTTGAGAAAGTGTAAGGAATGTGAGAATTATGGTTTTGTTGTGTGTAAATGGCACCCTCCGTAATGTAAAGAAAGGTCGAAGCTCGTCCTCTTAGTTAATTCCATAAACCTACACGCAGGGCACCATATATCCTTTTAAATAGATATTCCCTTATTCTATGTAGTTTAAGGCTGTGTTTCCCAATAGTTTGACTCTCCATTGCACCGAATTAAATAAGGATAGGTCCCATCCTCAACGTGCCAGATTAACCACTTTGCTGCAAACTCCAACAGCCACTTTGCTGCATCACCGCCATTGCACACGTGGTGAAAATCGGGGAAGAAGGGTGTGGCCCCCGCCTAGTCATCAGGGGGGAGGGAGGAGTCAGCCCCGCGCGAGGAACAAGGCGTGGCTTTGCCAACGCCTCATCAAGGGGGCGGGATCGGTGAGCCCTCGCGACCAATCAGGGCCGAGGCGAGCTCACAGAGGGGCGTTTCCAACGGCGGGTGGGTTGATCCCAAAAGCACGAATAAAAGGGTTCGCGCGAGGTTTAATAGGACTTAGGAGAGAAAAAGAGATGCGAACTGGCAAGCCCGAGTGGAGGAACGTGAGAGAGACCGGAGCAGCTTTGGAGAGCGCATGGTGCACAGGAGGAGCTTCGCCGCGCAGTTTGGAACCGCGGCGGTTTGACGATCGCAGCTCGAATCTTGACAGCGGCTGTCCGCTTCCAGCCCGACCGATCCCCGCCGAACCTTCCTCTCCCGCCAAGCCATCCACCTCCAGCGATTCGTTCCTGCCATCATTTCCCCGTGTAAGTGTGAATGTTCGTCTGTCGTACACATTGTCCTGGGGTTTATTAATTAAGACTGTTAATAGGTAAGCTAATGATTTCACTGTGTCTCCTGCTCCTTCCATTTCCCTGTATATAACCTTGACTGCTCTTTTTGCTTTGGCTTGTGTAAATAATTAATAAATCCTGTTATTCCTCCGTACTTCTTCTTCTTCTTCTTCTTCTTCTTCACATTCGGTCACTTTAGAGGTTTCCCAATTGGATGTACGCGGCGCGATTCGGCCAACGAATAAATCGGGTCTAGTCATTGGTAACCGGCTCACGGTGCAGTCCGCTTCGCTCGGCGCAACTAATCCATGAGGCTGCGACCGTGAGTGGGGGAGTATTTCCTCGCGTGTCGGGGAGCGCTGGTATTTTAATAGGTCATAGGACAGTTTAGGCCTAATACCCTACCCAGCGTCGACCGGCCGTGGCGTCATACCCCCCAGGGCCACGTCGGTCAGTCATATAAGCGAGGGGACTAATCCCCCCTTGGTAAGTGGGGAAGGCCGACGTTGGATTCCGTAACAATTGGTGTCAGGAGCGAGGTTCGAACCCGAAGCACGCTTAATGCGCTCAAAATTACGAGCGGCCGAAATTTTGTTTAACATCCCAAATTGAGTCGTGCCATGGACAATCAAGGCGATCGGATGCAGGTGGGTGAGTTAGAGATAGAAGGGGTAGAGTCGACCCAGGACCCCAGGGAAATGTATATGGGGGAGAGGGAAGAGGAGAACAGTGAGGATGTGGTTGCGGGGGTATCAGGTGCGCAAGATGGCGCCCTCGCGCACGTGGTTGCAGAGGAACAAAATGGCGGCGCCGCGGGGGTCGAGCCCGCGGTGGCGGCTGGGGCCGCTGTGCCAATCGGGTTTGATTTTAGGTTATTCCTGACCCAAATGGATGCAAAGATGGATAGAATGAGGGACGAAGCGCGTGGTACTAGTGCCCAAATTGGGAAGTTAGACAGCAAGTTGGAGGGTTTAGACAATAAATTTGAGGGTTTAGACAATAAATTTGGGGGATTAGAAAACCAAATCGGGGGACTCGAAGGTAAATTGGGGGGCCAACTAGAGGACATGGGTAATCAAATTTGGGAAGTGAAGAATGGGTTAACGGGGTTGGAAAATAGAATGGCTGCCCAGGAGAACCAGATGGAAGGAATGAAGAATGGGTTAGGGGGGTTAGAAAACACAATGGACGACAAATTGCGGGAAGTAGGGGAGCAATCCGCCCGGGAAATCAAACGGATGGGGAACCAGATAGAGGAGGTGAAAATCGGGTTGGAAGGTAAACTGGATGCTCAGAGGGATGAATTGGAACAGATGAGCGCGGCATCTACTAAAGAGATGGGAGAAATGGGGGAGGAGATAAGATGAGGTGTGGGCGAGGATGTCTCGGGGGTACGCGAGGAGGTAAAGCGAGGTGAGGAGCGTATGGAGAAAGAGGTGAGAAGTAGTACGGCTAGGTTACAAGGGGGCATAGAAGATCTGACGCAGGAGGTGGAACAGCTGACGGTGGGACAAAAGGAACTAGTGGAGCAGGTAGAAAAGAACACTGCGGTACTAGGAGGGTTGAAAGCGACACAAAACGAAATCAAAAATGACTTAATAGCGATGAAGAGGGAATGTCAGATGGTACGTGAGGGACTGACAACGAGGTTGGACGAGGTGACTGAGGCAATGGAGACGAAGGACCGGGAGGTGAGGACGCATATAGAAATGGTCAAGGTGGCATTAGAGGACGAAATTGAGGAGACGCACCGGGAAATAAAAGAGGTGAAGCAAAAGTTAGAGGAAGTGGAAGAGGGGGTGAGTGAAATTAAGAAGAGACGGGGGGAAACTAAGAGGGAGATAAAGGAGGAGGTGATGGAGTATTTACAAGGTCGGTGCTCAAATCGTGATGGTGTGCTTGCTAACCAAATAAAGAGTTTGCAGGTGGCGGAGGAGGTGCGGAGACAAGGTGCCAAGGTGAGTGGCGATATACTCGGAAATGTATATGGTGTGAGGGGAGATTCAGTCGGCTTGGGGGTTGGTTTGGACCCGGGTGTTCGTGAGAGGCCGCTGGTGAAGTGTGCGACAGGTACAGAGTGTGACGGAGGAGGTGTGCGAGGAGGTCCGACTATGGGGTGTGAGGAAAAATTGCGCGCCGAGGAGAGAGTGTGCTGTCGAGAGTGAGTTGGTCGTAGCGCGTGTGCGGGGGGGGCACATGGAAGCGCGTAGTGGGGAGTGTTACAGGGGATGTAACGGGAAAATGCACACCTGTGGTGAGTGTTACGGAGGGTGTAACGGGAGAGTGTGCGCAAGGGGATGTGCGAGAAAGGTGTGTAACAGACGGGTGCATGAGTACAGAGTGCGCTGTCGAAAGTAAGGGTGAATGCGCGACCGAGAGTGGTGGTGAAAGTAGTAAGAGTGACACGGAGCGTGAGTTGGTGGTGGCAGGTGAGAGAGAATGTACACCTGGAATGGAAGGATGCACACCTGGAATGGTCGAGCGCGTATGGGAATGCACACTGGAGTTAGTAGTGAGGCACGTGATTGGGTGTGCGGAGGAGAGCACGCCTGTGGTTGTCACAGAGGATGTGACCGAGGAGGGGGCGCGAAGAGGTGTGTTGGTGAGGTGTGCGAACGACGAGTGTGTGCAAAGGTGTGCGGTGGTCAGGTGTGTGACAAAGTCTGTGAGCGGAATGAGTGTACCTGGGTGTGTAAGAGAAGGTGCAATGACTAGGAGCATGGGAACGGCTGGATGTATGAGCAAGGAATGGGCTGCGGGGTGTAAGCATGCAAGTGGAGCATCGACGGTAACCGGGTTAGCGGTTAGACCGACTTATAGCCGAAGCGGGCCCTCGGTTCGTGCCGGGGTTTGCGTGCCGCGGGAAACCGCGGCGGTTTGGAAAGAACCGCCGTACACGATCCACGCCGGGCCTCACTCTGAACGGCCGCGTCCGTGCTCCACTAAGCGGAGCGGGCGGCCCGGTTCAAGGACACCGAGGAAGGGTCGTCATGGCGACCCCTTTTTGTTGCGGCGTTCCGGCAGGGCGAGATCGGGCCATTGGACGGCTCCGTGCCGAGATGGTGCGTGGGATCTCGGCCTGGGTAAGCCCTCTCCCCTGCACCGAATGCCAGACAGATCCAACCGCCGGCACCAAACAACCCGCATTCATTGCTCGGCTTTGCGAAGCCGAGCTTTAGAAATGAATTGGCGCACCGAGAGGCTCAAGTGAGTAGACGTGTGATGATGATAGTGTTTTGGACCCGAAATTGAAAAGCAAAATTTGATGATTGGCAAAGAATTGGCAGATTGATGATTGGCAGATGATTGGTAGAGTAATTGGAAATTTTTGATTGGCTGAAATTGGATGGGCCAAATTGGTAGTGGAAGATACCCGATGTGGTGGGATGGCAACTCTGCCATCCCTCACAGAGGGGGCAAAGGAGCACTAGTTATGGGGTTGGCAGTGAAAACTAGCCCGGGAGGGTTAGGATATAGTGTGTAGGGATCTAGAGAAGATGACCATAGGTAACGGTAAGGTTAGGTAGCGACTTTGGACAGGTAGTCGGGGACTTAGAGAGGGTAGTTGGATTATAATGACGAGGGAGCGCAATAATGTAAGGGGCGACGGGGAAGCGCGAGTTTTAGCAGGGCAACAGGTAGGTCAGATGATGCCATGTGTGTGTGTAAAAAAAAGGTATTCAGGAGTGTATTGTGAGAATGTGATTGTGAATTGTATTGAGCGTGGAAGTGTATGGAGCAGTGAGTGAGGAACAAGTGAGATTGCACAGGTGTGCAACTGAACAGGTGTATGGAGCAGTGTATGAGTGAGTGATGGTGATGTGTGTTGTGTTGACCAAATGGTCCAGGGAGGAAGGAGGGTGCAGGTGGCACCAGGTGAGATTGCACAGGTGTGCAACTGCAGGTGTATGGAGAATGGTTGTGTGGAATATATGGATTATGGAATGGATGGTATGGAGTGAGTATGGTGGAAACTGTGGAGTGGAGTGGATGGTGCGAAGGTGTGAATGGGGGAAGAGTGGACCCCCATCACGAATACCCGGGGAGGGTAGTGTAAGTGTTAGGTAGAAGGTATAGGTAAATTGTGGTTGGATATTGGCATCTGTGGTGCGTGGTAGAAGAATGATGGTTGAATGGGTGCATTAGTGTAGTGGAAATGGCTGGGCATGTAGCCTGTTAGTGTGTGTATAGTAAGGGAAACATATGAAAATCTGTTAACTAAATTGTTACCAAAAAATTTCTTCACCAATATGTTTGTAAAGGTGTGTAATAACATGTGTTAAAATGTTGAAGGTCAACTCCCGTGGGAAACCCAGAAAAAAAGCTGTTGAATTCGGGTACCGAAAAATTATTTTCGAGAATTTTTATTTTTTTTAATCGGCCCTTAAGTAACTTATGAGGGGTCAAATAAGGGTTTTTCATGATTCTGAGTTGATTGTTAACATTTATATTTCACCACAGACACTCCTTTGTGGAAAAATAATTTCTAAATATATCTCATTTTCTACTTTGCAGGACATGGAGTCTAGCAATATGGATGAAGACGTTACTCCACCTGTGCTCAATTGCTTCATCTGTGCACGCTCGGATACACCAGCTGAAAGGCTCATACAGGCAACTCCAAAGGGATACTCAACTTTATTGAAACAAGCAGAAACTGTCGAAAATGTTACTGTTGTGGAACGTATGAAGGAGGCTCAAAAGGAAGGAAAACTGAGGTACCACCAGAAGTGTAAAAATGATCTGTACAACAACTTTGTTGCAACCACCAAGAAGTCAGCTCAAGCATCAAAGGCAGAGAAAGAGTCATCAAAGTTGAAGAGAAGACGCACTACTTGTGAGTTCAGTTCATCAACTGGCTGCAGTTCTAGAAGATCACAGTCAGTTGACCTCCTGTATAAGGATGTATGCATTCTTTGCAACCAACCAGCCCAGCTCTACAAAAATAATCCAGCACAAGCTAGAAAGAAATACAGAGTGCCAGATAATTTGACTGCAGATACACTGAAGGCAAGCTTGCTGAAGACAGCACGGAGTCGCGGGGATGACTGGGGCACTGAAGTCACTGGACGCCTGGAAGGGATCAACGACTTGGTAGCAGAAGAAACACTGTACCATTTGCGATGCAAACTTATGTTTGCGAGAGGTGACAGTTTGTCCAAGACTGATGACTCGTAGACTACGGATTTTTATGTTAAGAAAATAGGCCTTTTATGTTTTGAAAAGCAGAAATTTTTTTTTTTTAAGTGAAAAAATCCCGAAATATTTTTTTCCCCCGTTTTATTCATTTTTTATTATTACCAAGTTTTTCAGAAATCAGTCAAAAAAAGAACAAAAAATGGTAAGCTTTTTCCTGCACAACATTAAGCACTCTGGGCTAGTAAACAGGTAAAAAATGACATTCAGGTACCTTTATTGCAACCGCATTGTTTGATAAGTAGAGGACTAGAAGAAATTGACAAGACCCTTTTAGGAACGGTTAAAGTAGGTGTTTGAAATCATTATCTTGGTAATGTTCTCCTTGGTGAGGCGGTGTCGGCGGTCGGTGAGGACGTTTCTGTAGATGGAGAAGGACCTTTCCACGTCGACGCTGACGATGGGGCAGTACCTCAAGAGGGGGATGTCGGCAAGCTTGACTCCAGCCGGCACACCAACCTCAGATCCGTGCTGATCTCCATCCAGGATCAAAGCCACTGTCCTCAGCACACCAATGTCGGGATTGCGCTGCAGCACCGCCTTGAAATTGGTGAGCAGGATCTCCTTACGGCAGCCTCGGATCTTTTCGAGCTCCTCCTTGGCCTGATCAAGGAGCTGGAAGGCCTTGGCCAGCTCCATGCCGGCCTCCTCCAGCTGCTTAAGGATCTTCGGGATGAACGACATGTGGGCATTTAAGAAGACCAAACTGAGCTTGATGTCCGCCTTTCCGAACAGGTCCTTGGCACTCCGGATTGCCATCGCATCGTCATCGTTCAGCTGGTCCACAATGTCCTTGACGGCCTCGAAGTGCTCGGCATAAAACACCGCGGCGTCGATCCACGTCCCCCGCCGAGTCAGAATGGGCTCCGGGGGGAGAGAAAGATTGGGCTGCTGCTCCTTCCAAAGGACAACACGCGACGGGGCTTTGACGAACACCTTCTTCGTCGTGGCAATCAGGTCGTTGACGTCCTTGAACATTTCTCGGACTGTCTCGCAGACACGGTGGAGCGCGTGGGCAACGCAAGTCACATGCAGCAAGTCCGGGAAGAGCTCCTTCAGGGTATGGCCGGCCTTGATCATATAGGCCGCGGCGTCGCTGACGAGGACCTTGAGGCACTCAGGCTTGAAATCAGGCCAAAGATAGCGCAGCGTGTCATTGACTGCGCGCACGATCTCCCCGGAGTTGGTCTTCTCCAGAAACATGCACTGGACGAGGTGGGGACGAAAGTACACCTCCTTGGACAAGCATCCCGCGATGATGTTGGCCACATATCGACCTGCCGAATCGGTCGTCTCGTCGACGGACAGCCAGATGGGCTGCTGTCCGAGGTCGGCACGGATCCCCGCCAAGGCCTCGTCGTAGCACTTGTCGAGGTAGTGCTTTCGAATCCAGCTTTCATCGGGGATCTGGAGAGTGATGTGCTTCTCCAGGAACGACCGGAGGGCAGGGTTTTCCAATTTCGACCATGGGATGCCAGCGGCCAGCATGGCCTGGCACAGCTCCTGAGCCACGACGTCGCACTTGTGCCTCTTTCCGCCACCAAAGTCCTCCATGGTGGCTTGCGTGACCGTCCTCTTCTTCTTCAAGGCCAAGTTGCTCTTGTGGCGGTCTCCTCGGACATGTTGGGCCAGCTCAGACTTATGCTTCGCCCGGAAAGTCTTTTCACAAGCTCGACAGAAAGCCGTGTCACTCGACACGTACTTGAAGGTGGCCCCATCGCCGCCAGCGTTGAATTCCTTCAGCCACTTGTCACGAAGAGCAGCACTCATCTTGATAGGAGACTTGTTCACACTTTGTGTACACTCTCTCACTGCAGTACACCGCCTCACTGCTGTACACGCTGGGGACGCAACGCACGCAAGTGGACGCAACGTTTTGTTTTTGAGATCGATCGCAGTTAAAAATTTCGATCGCAGTTAAAAATTTCGAAACATTCCCTAATTTTTTTTAGCGTTGCCAGACATTTTCGACCAAAAAGGGCATTTTATTTTCTTTTTCCCAAAAAAGGGCGAAATATTTTTTTTCTCCGAAAATAGCAAAATAATTTTTTTGCGCGCAAAAAAGCCGTTTTATGTGAAAAAATTTTTTTTATTTTTTCACATAAAAATCCGATGTGCACTGATGAGGAAGGAAAAAGGAAGAGAGGACAGAGGAGTATTGATGAGGAGCGAGAGGCAGTTTTTATTGAATTCTGCGAATGGTTAGACTCAGAATTAGAGCATGGGGTAATGCACATGGACCAAGTCCATGAAAAGCTGCAGGAGTTTGATCAGTCACCAGAGAAGAGCCTTTCTTATTCAAAGCATTGGCTAAAGATAAAACTTCTAGAGAAATACGAAGACACCTTGTATTTCACAACACAGGAAAGAAGGGCAGATGTACTCTGTCTCAAAGATGGCACCGACAATATTCTGCGAGAGCATCATGCTAATCTTGACCATGGAGATGAGAAGACTCAGATCATAAAGATGGCACTCAAGTTCATATCCAATGATATTGCCTTGATTGATTTAGGTCCAAAGTCATACCCCACCACACACAGTATGACTGACATCGATAGTCAGCTGACACTTGTTCCTGCAAGCCTTCAGATGTTCTTGAGACCGATTGTCAAGACAGGCGAAAGAGTTGCCGTTTGGGGGCAGAATTTTATTAAGGCCTGTCGACCTCGGGCTGGAGTATTGCCACACCAAATGGGGCTTGCCATACAACTTGATCATAGATTTGGGTCAAAATGGATGCTCAACAAGTTCCACCGGCTGGGATACACTGAGTCTTACACGGAGACACAAAACTACAAATACTGCTTCCTTAATAGTAGGAGTGGAGATGATGTTCCAGATACTTCTGGCACTCTTGACACCATTGTGGAGGAAACCGATGAACAGATCAATGATGAGGTTGCGGTTGATGCTGCGCTTGAGGATCAATCAGTGATGACAGCCAAAGTGCCAGCCAGTGAAAGTGAATTGTCAAGTAATGATCAGGTGGTCTTTATGGAGGTTGGGGAAACAAACAATGCAGTCACTCAGTTTGTTGGAGACAATATAGATTTAAACATTGTCTCTATTCATGGAAACACTCCCTTTCACTCAATGGGTTGGATCGAAGTCACCTCTCCGGCACCACCTTTGCCAGATCCACAGACAACAGCAGCTTTCCCCCGGGTGAAGTTGAAGGCACTCGACAAAGCTAAGATCCTGAGAGGAACTGAAGTAAAGATTATTCCATTTACGAACAGGAAACAGATAGGAACGAACGCGATCATGTTTCTCCCCCTCGCTGAGCTTTCCTCCTCCCTGGCTCATGATCAGCCACTCCTCACTCCAGGTGACACACTCTGGGCAGCGGGGTGGGTGATCAAAGCCAACGATCCTGAGTTCCCACACTCCAACTGGAATGGCTGGATGAAGAGAATCCATGCTAATGATGCAAAGCAGAGCACACAGATCGAGTTCCTCCCAGTTATTGAAGGAGACCCTAATGACCTCAACACCATCTTCACCACTCTGAAAGAGTGCATACGGCGCGCTGGGGTCGCTATAGTGACCTTTGATCTTCCGATTTGGCTGAAGGCTGTGAATATAATAAAGCAATAGGTGTGCATGGGTATGAGCCAGTTCCAACACTGGACCCCACGGCTCCTGAGGAGCTATTGCAGTTCACGAGCTGTAATTGTCATGGAGATTGCAGCAACCGGCGATGCAGCTGCAAGAAGAATGGGGTCACGTGCATCTCGGCCTGTGGAGTCTGTAATGGCATTACATGTAGAAACTGCAGTCATGATGTTGTTGAGTCTGAAGAAGACATAGACAATGACTGTTGAAACTTCTGACATTGTGAATGAGAAATAACTCTTGAGTATTATATATGTATGTGAAATAAAAGCTACTTTGTGTGTAAATGT
>NC_136272.1:46434918-46457418 GCF_964187855.1 Myxine glutinosa | reverse complement strand
AAATCTGTTTCTGGTTTTTGTCGCCCCTTCATCCCCTCCCTTACCTCAAATGGCTACACAGCTGACTCCGCACGTGAAAAAGCTGAATGCCTCAACTCTGTGTTTGCCTCTAAATCTTGTGTCCCAAACCCATCCCTCTCTGTACCCACCGTACCCAGTCGTACCCAGCTGCTCCTGGACTCTGTGTCCTTTCCTCCTGACAAGGAGGAAAAGTTTCTGTCAACCCTCGACTCTGATTCTGCAACTGGACCTGACGGCATCAGCCCAAGGGTCCTAAAATCATGTTCTTCCGCTCTTTCACTCCCTCTCTCTGTTCTCTTCACCCTCTCTTTTGCTCAAGGTCATCTGCCATCTGCTTGGAAATCAGCCAACATCACCGCTTTACACAAAAAAGTTGCAAAAACAGATCCTTGCAACTACAGACCAATCAGCCTTCTCCCAATTATCAGCAAAGTGATGGAATCCATCATTGCTTCGGATATGAAATCTTTCCTCTTCTCCAATGGCTTGATCTCTGATCATCAATTTGGTTTCAGACCAGGTCACTCTACTCTGGACATGCTGCTTCTGCTGTCTCAACAATGGATGGAGGTCCTCAATGCCAAACAGGAAATTAGAGCTGTCTCCCTTGACATATCACGTGCCTTCGATACGGTCTGGCACCCCGCTCTGCTCACCAAACTCTCCTCCTTTGGTATCCATGGAAATCTCCACGCATGGCTGGCAGACTTCTTCTCTAGTCACAGTCAACGTGTGGCCCTGAATGGGTTTCTCTCATCTCCTCTTCCTGTTCAGGCTGGAGTTCCCCAAGGCAGTGTTCTGGGCCCTGTGCTTTTTCTGGTCTTCATCAATGATCTCTCTGACTCTTTTGAAAATCCTCTCTATCTCTTTGCTGATGACTCCACTCTTTTCCGCTCCATTTCTCATCCCTCAGATCGGCAGTCTGCAGCCTCCTCACTCTCTGCAGACCTGGACAAAATCACAGACTAGGCAAACAAGTGGAACATGTCTTTCAATCGTGACAAATCTCACACTCTTACGATGTCTCTCCGAAAAGACCGACTGGACAACCCTCCCATCCACTTTCTGAATAATCCTCTCCAAGAAGTTCTGTCACTCAAGCTTTTGGGTCTCACTATCTGCCATGATCTTTCCTGGGAAAAACACATTTCCAAGCTGGCCTCCAAAGCCAGTCGCCGACTGGGCATCCTCCGTCGTGCGAAGTCCTTCCTTGGCACACCTGAGCTCCTCATCACATACAAGGCTTTCATCCGCAGCTCAATGGAATACTGCTCTCCCCTCTGGGCTGGTGCTCCTGTCTCACACCCAGCTCGTCTTCACGCTGTTGAAACCAAAGCGTTCAGAATCATTGGAATCTCCCGCGATGAAGCTATCTCCGAGGGCCTTTCACTTACTCACCGCAGGCAGGTTGGTGGTCTTTCCGTCTTCTACCGACTCCTCTCTGGCCTTGCTCCCCCAGCTCTCTCTGGGCTCTGTCCCCCAAATATTCCTACAGGTCACACAAGATCTGCCTGCAACCCTCTTATGGCTAAACTGCCAAAATCAAGACTCTCTGCTCACCTTCACTCCTTCATTCCTCTTTTCTCCCGCCTCTGGAACAAACTCCCTCACTCTCTTCAATCCCACTCCTCCCTCCAGGTCTTTAAAACAGCTGTTCACCACCATCTCTTATCTTTCCCCATCCAAAACCTTGATCTTTTCTACCCCCACTAATTTCACCCCAAATCCACTTTTTTGAAATACCAACTTCTTTCCTGGAAGTCCTTGGTGTCCTTGTGTTTTATACTTCTCCCACCCCCCTCCCCCTAAGCCCTCTCCCTCCCACACATCTCCCGATGTCCCTGCTCTCAAATGTTGTGTTTGTGTGCTTCCCCTTCTCCCCCCATCTTGTCTACCGCTCCCTCATTTTATATATTTTGTTTGTCTGTTTGATTTATTCTTTTTTGTGATAAATGTTAGCTCTTTCACGATCCTCAATTCTGTATACAAAAAAACAAACAAACAAAAAAAAACCTCAAAATACACCAAATATCCAAAAGAACATGATGACCCAAAACACCCAAAATACCCCAAAGACCCAAAATACCCAGAAGATGCAGAAGACCTCAAAGACCCTTAAAGCCCTCGAAGACCCAAAATACTCTGTAGATCCAAAAGACCCAAAATACCCCAAACCCCCTTAAATACCCCGAAGACCGAAAACACCCCGACGACCCAAAATAACCCCAAAAACCCAAAATACCCTGAATACCAACTTCTTTCCTGGAAGTCCTTGGTGTCCTTGTGTTTTATACTTCTCCCACCCCCCCTCCCCCTAAGCCCTCTCCCTCCCACACATCTCCCGATGTCCCTGCTCTCAAATGTTGTGTTTGTGTGCTTCCCCTTCTCCCCCCCATCTTGTCTACCGCTCCCTCCTTTTATATATTTTGTTTGTCTGTTTGATTTATTCTTTTTTGTGATAAATGTTAGCTCTTTCACGATCCTCAATTCTGTATACAAAAAAACAAACAAACAAAAAAAAACCAGAGAACCCTAATGACCCAAAATACCCCAAAGACCCGTAAGACGCTTTCGACCGATTAGACCAGCTTGGACCCTTGACCATTTGGAGCTTTAGACCACTTGGACCTTTTTCGATTACAAATAAACAACATCACCAATATTTCAAATAAATTTGTACAAAATAAATGTTTGTATTGTGCAATTGTGCAATTGGTGTAAATCATGACAACACAGAAACTCAGGTTCAGTCAAAGGTCATTCTCCTCAGATAAAATATGCCCATGCCTCTGCGGCAACGTGTGGTGAGGCGAGCACAGCGAGCCGATCCTCGCTAGTACTGTAGTACAGTATAAAACTAGAATGGCACTCAGTCGAGAGCATACCTCTGCCAGGTGAACAGTTTACATTTTGTATCCCAGAGTAGCCCAGAAAATTACAATTCAGAATCACATTTAATCAAAATCATCCGTCCACAACGTTTTGAGATATCCTGCTTTATATCGTTTTTGGCCCTATCTACCAATGGTGAAGAATCACTTTAAAAATTATACTAGCCGGATCCGGATCTTCACCAAAATCGAATCGATTCTTCCTTGTCACACACTCAACCGGTCCACCAAGTTTCGTCCAAATCCATCTATATCTTTTTGAGATATCCTGCTATATGTTGCTTTTGGTCCTATCCCCCAATGGTGAAGAATCACTAAAAAAATTCTAGTAGCCGGATCCGAATTCGTATCTTCACCAAAATGTAATCATTTCGTCCTTGTCACAAACGCTACATCTCCGCCAAATTTCGTCCGAATCCGTCTACAACTTTTTGAGATATCTTGTTCACAAACAAACAGACAGACAGACAGGGGTGAAAACATAACCTCCACCCACCTTTGGTGGCGGAGGTAACAAAAAATACATGGAAAGTGCACTAGAACCATTCTATACCGCTTTAGAACCGCTCACCGAATTATTAGAGCCGCTCGCCGTATATTCATGAATATACACAGTATGAAGAGGTTATCAAGTGTTCTCGATTGTTCTCGATTGCTACATAAGTTATCCGATTCATGAGCATTCATGAGCAATCCATCCTCAGAATGCATGAATTAATTCATATACTACGATTTCATTATTACAATAAACATGTTTTGCTTCGGAGTGAATTACAAAAAGATTGTTGAGTAAGTGATGTCACTTTAAGTTAACAAAGCTAAAGGCTCCATCTCAAACACGTCAAAATGAATAATAATGAAGAGATATATAAAATATATTTTACAATTGAAACAAAGGTTCCCTCCGCCCCTCCCAACACCGAGCTGGAATGATCCAATGATCCATATGTTGATGATGACATCATCGGTGCCTTTATTATGATGTCATCATTCGACAAGTACAACGCTTGATCTGATCAGTATGAATTTTTTTTTTCCTCTGCAACTGTTAGTCCGATGGACACGAAATATGTACCATAGGAGCCCCTCCTCCTGTAGAATATTTTAATGATAATAGTGATGTAAAAGATCATGTGGTACAGGCACCATCTTGGAAAAACTGAAAAACGTTACACCTCTATACCTCCAAAACCGCTCCATGGGAGAAAATTGAAACGGTGGCTCATTGTAAAGGATTCCGCATGGGGAATAGGTGTTGTTAACAATGACGTCATTGGTGTCGTAATTATGACGTCATAATTTCACAGGGACAACGCTTAGTCTCATCAGTTTGAAATTTATTGAGTGTGATCCATGCAACAATTATATTAGAGAATATAAATGTATGATGTAATCGCTCATGGGGTCTAGCAGCCATATTGGATCAAAGAAAAAAATAAAACGTTCAAAAACAGAAGAGTTGGCTCGCACCAAGTTGACTGTGCAGGGTAAGTATTTTAAGAATACCATCTAGTTTCTTCATGTCTCACAATCTAAAAATAAATACTATTTATATCCATGCACAGTTTCTTTTTTGGGTGAATATATACATATATACAGTGTGTATATATATACGTGTATATATATATATATATATATATATATATATATATATATATATATATATATATATATATATATATATATATATATATATTAGATTAACGAACAGGATTAAATAATAAAATTGATATATGTGGGAAAATTACATGCCCAGACCTGGAATCGAAACCAGAATACCGTATATGTTTACGTATATGTATATGTATATATATATATATATATATATATATATATATATATATATATATATATATATATATATATATATATATATATATATATATATATATATATATATATATATATATATATATATATATATAGTTACGGACCGTGGATAAGATGTTGTGTTTGCCGAGCGGATGGCACCGCGGCCGAACAGTTGCCCCGACTAACCCGATTCCCGAACGTTGGCCGGATCGCGCCACAGATATTCAATATGGAAAAGACAAAAGCGACACGGATGTGAAGAAGAAGAAGAAGAAGAAAACAAAAAGGTTGGAAATACTACTAAATTTATTCTTACTATTTACACGCTCAAAGTAACCAAGGAGAAGGAAAGATAATAAAATAATTTACAGAAGAGCTCAGAGAGACAGTGCAATTATTAACTTATGCAAGCTTAATTAATACCCAGGGACAAGACACACAGAACAAACTCACGTACACAAAAGGATGGAAAGGCAGGAGGTGGATGGCTGGAGGGAGAGGAAGGTCCAACGGATACTGCAGCACGATCGGCGCGTTTAGCAGCCGCCGTTCCTTCGCGGCCCTGCTCAAAACTGCCGTCCAGGCCCCAAGCTGCTGTTGTTGCTGCTGTGGCTGCTGCTGCTGCGGCTGTGTGGACGTCGCGTGCTCTTTTCAGGACTCGTCTCTCTCGTCTTGTCAAAGCTCATCTGCTTCTGTAAAAGCTCATCTGGTCCAACCACTTCTGTAAAAGCTCATCTGGTCCAACCACTTCTGTAAAAGCTCATCTGGTCCAACCACTTCTGTAAAAGCTCATCTGGTCCAACCACTCAACTCAACCACGTCCTTGCTTCTTGCGCGCGCGCTTTTATAGCGCCTCAGGCGATCAAGCCGCCGGCCTTTAGGACACGCCCATCGGTCAGCTCGCCTCGGCCCTGATTGGTCGGCACGGCCCTCTGGCTCCGCCCTTGATGACGATGGGCGGGCACGCCCTTCTTCCCCGAGCTGAGCACATGCTTAATGGCGGCTTTGGGGCGAAATCAGCAACCCACCGCTGTAACAAACCTGGCAAACTGCCCAGTGCGGTTGGCAATGGAGACTTGGAGGGGATGTAGCTGGAAATGGAGATTTTGGGAATGGGAATGAAAGGGATCTATCTTGTTTCACTTGGTGCAATGGAGTGTCATCTTAATGGAAGACAAGGCCTTACCCTAATACACATAATAAAGATATAACTACCAACAAGGGGGGAAATCTATGATTGGCTGACGTGTATGCTTTATGGAATTAACTACGGGAACGCCCTTTGACCTTTATACAACACTGGAGGCAGGAGGGTCCAGAATAAAGCAATAATAATAAAAAAACACAATAAAAAAACATAATTCTCATATCCACAACAATATATATTGTTGCGAATATGGAATTTGGCCTCCATATCCGCTTGTAAATATTCCCCTATTTTCTCCAATACTCCCCAACTTTCCCCAATCCCCCATTCCCTAGTCCCATTGCATGTAAATAACAATCAGTAGAGCCGACCTTCCCCTTATTCCCCCATTAAATGTCGTGCCCAGGTCCACCGCACCACACGTAGACAACTTTCGGACATCGTCCTAGTTATTCTTATTCTATGTCAGTTAAGGCCTCGTCTCCATTAATTATGACTCTTCGTTGCACCAGAATGTGATTATATGGCATCAGTAGTGAGTTTAGGACCTTTCCCATACCTCCTTCCATCTTCTTCCCCAACAATTACAACAACAACAGAGGAGATGGCGGCGGAGCGGGGGAGGATGCGTCCTCACACCGGCTCGATTAGCTCCAGACCATGCGCTCCACGGGGTTACCACGAAGGGGCTCCTTGTCAGCTCCTCGTCAAGGGCGGAGCCTGGTAAACCCCCCGCACGCACCCAATGAGAAGCAACGTGCCGATTCCACGAGGCGGAGCTAACGAGCCGAGGGCGTGTCACTCCCCGCCGGATATACGCGGCCACGCGCCGGATGTGACGAGAGATGCGCCCCTAGCTGGAGAAAGAACGTTGCCTACGACCGCTGAGAGGAAGAGAACCCGCCTGTGAAAGAACGTTACCACCTCGAGCGCTGTGCAACCTTCCGCATCTTTGGACCGGACCGTACTGTACCCTGCCCCGAGCCCAGGAGGACCTGGAGCCATCGATCCTGCCTTTCCTAGCCATCAAACCCCCGTGTGAGTCAGCCGTTGTCCCGTGTGTCTGTCGTCTGTCCGGGGTTAATATGGGAGTGTGTCTAAGTGCCTGTCTTCCTGTAATATACCTCTAGCCCCTGTAATCTAACCTTTTCCGTACGAATATACTTGAGAATTGAAACATTGGTGTCGTATTGTGTTATTGTGGTCCAGCCGGGTGTCTTCTTTTCCTTATTGAGCCAGCATCGCGCGACTTCGTCAACGTCGAGTATAGTCGGGTAATTTGTGCGGACACGACGGCCATTCCGCTCGGCCCACTTTAACATCAAAGTCGTGTCTGTAGCAATTGGTGTCGGGAGTGAGATTCGAGGCCCGACCAAATTTTGAAAAAAAAAAAAACGAATAGAGAAAAAAAAAAAATTTGGTCAAAATTTGGAGCGGCCGAAATTTGTTTTGTTTTACGAAACTCGAATTTTGCAAGTCGCGCTATGGCGGATCAAGACGGCTGGGGTCCGGTAAAGGAGAGTGAGGTAGGGTCGATCCAGGACCAAATTGAGGGACAAGAGGAGAGCGAAGCAGTGAGGGCGGCAGGTTCGCAAAATAGCGCCGTCACGCACGAAGTAGCGGGCGCGCAAAAAGGCGCCTCGCACGAGCGTGCGGTAGCCGAGCCGGCTGTATCAGCGGGCTTTAACATGCAGCCGATTGACATACAGGCCCTCATTGCGCAGCTACAGGCAGCTGTACAGATGAGTATGGGGAGCCAAATTGAGCGATTGGGTGAGCGGTTGGGGAACCGGATGGATGCTCAGGGTGAGCGATTGGAGGGCCAAATGGGGGTAATGGGAAACCAAATGGGGGTAATGAGGGACGAAGCGAGGGGTACCGGTGAGAAGTTAGACAATAATTTTGAGGAGTTAGACAAGAAAATTGGGAAGTTAGACAATAATTTTGAGGAGTTAGACAAGAAAATTGGGAAGTTAGACAATAATTTTGAGGGGTTAGACAACGGGATAAAAGAAGTGAAAAATGGGTTAATGGGGGTAGAAAATAGAATGGCTGCCCAGGAGAATCAGATAGAGGGAGTGAAAAATGGGTTAGAGGGGTTAGAAAACAGTATGGAAGGCAAATTGAGGGACATGAGGGACCAAGCGGAAAGGGAAGTTAAACAAATGGAGCAGCAGATAGAGGGGGTCAGAATGGGGGTAGAAACCAAACTGGATGCTCACAGGGAGGAAATGGAGCAGATGAGGGTGGCATCTGGGCAGGAGATGCAAGTGATGGGAGAGGAGATCAGAAGAGGAGTGAGTGAGGAGGTCGGAGGAGTGCGCGAGGAGGTGAGGCACTGTGAGGAGCACATGGAAAAGGAGGTGAGAAAGGGGACTGTAAAGTTACAAGGGGGCATAGAGGACCTGACGCAGGAGGTGGAACAGCTGACGGAGGGACAAAAAGGACTAACGGAGCAGGTTCAAAGGAACACTGCAGTATTAGGAGGTTTAAAAGCGACACAAAACGACATAAAAAACGACTTAATAGCGACAAAGAGGGAATGTCAGATGGTACGTGAGGGACTGACAACGAGGTTGGACGAGGTGATAGAGGTAATGGAGACGAAGGACCGGCAGGTGAGGACGCACATGGAAACGGTCAAGGTAGCCTTGGAGGACGAGCTTGAGGAGACGTACCGGGGAATAAAAGAGGTGAGGCACAAATTAGAAGAAGTGGAAGAAGGGGTGAGCGAAATTAAGAAGCGACGGAGAGGGGATAACAAAGAGATAAAAGAGGAGATAAAAGAATTGGTCCAAAGTCTGTGTTTGGATCGTGATGTGCTCATTAACCGGATGAGGGATTCGCAGGTGATGGAGGAGAAGCGAAGAGGAAGAGGACCCGGTGTAAGTGGTGACCAATATGGTCGTGCGTATGATGCGCCAGGGGATTTAATGAGCTTGGGGGTCGAGATGGACCCGGGTGTTCGTGAAAGGCCGTTGGTGAGGTGTGTGACAGGTCTGGTGTGCGAAAGAGGAGGTGTGCGAGAAAGTCCGACTCTGGGGTGTGTGAGGAAAAAGTGCGTGCCAAGGAGTGAGGGTGCTGGCGAGAGTGAGTCGGTCGTAGCGCATGTGCGAGGGAGCACATGGAAGCGTGGTGTGGTGAGTGTTACAGAGGGTGTGACGGGAGAGTGTGCGCGAGAAAGGTGTGTGACGGACAGGTGCATGAGGAAAGAGTGCGCTGTCAGAAGTAAGGAAGAGTGTCCACCTGTGGTGAGTGTTACAGAGGGTGTAACGGGAGAGTGTGCGCGAGAAAGGTGTGTGACGGACAGGTGCATGAGGAAAGAGTGCGCTGTCAGAAGTAAGGAAGAGTGTCCACCTGTGGTGAGTGTTACAGAGGGTGTAACGGGAGAGTGTGCGCGAGAAAGGTGTGTGACGGACAGGTGCACGAGGAAAGAGTGCGCTGTCAAGAGTAAGGGTGAGTGCGTTGTCAAGAGTGGTGGTGAGAGTATTGAGAGTGACAAGGAGAGTGAGTTGGTTGTGACAGGTGAGCGAGGATGTACACCTGGGATGGAAGGATGCACACCTGGAATGGTAGAGCGTGAGTGGGAATGCACGCTGGAGTTGGTGGTGAGGCACGTGGTTGGGTGTGCGAATGAGAGCACACCTGTGATTGTCACAGAGGAGGTGACCGAGGAGGGGCGCGAAGAGGTGTATTGGTGAGGTGTGCGAGCGACGAATGTGTGCCAAAGTGTTCGGTGGTCAGGTGTGTGACCAAGGCTGTGAGTGGAATGAGTGTACCTGGGTGTGTAAGGAAAGGTACGAGGAGCATGGGCACGGCTGGATGTGTGAGCAAGGAACGGGCTGCGGGGTGTAAGCGTCCAGGTGAAGCATCGACGTTACACGGGTTAGAGGTTAGAGCGACTTTTAGCCGAAGCAGGCCCTCGGTGCGTGCCAGGCCTCGCTGTGAACGGCCGCGTCCAGGCTCCACTAGGCGGAGCTGGCAGCCCGATAGGAAGGGTCGTTATGGCGACCACGTTTTGTTGAGACGTGCCGGCAGGTCGAGATCGGGACATTGGATGGCTCCACGCCGAGGTGGTGTGTGGGATCTCGGCACGGGTAAGCCCCCGTCCCTGCACCGAGTGCCGGACGTATCCAGCCGCTGGCACAAAACAACCAGCATCCATTGCTTGGCTTTACGCAGCCGGGCTTTGGACAGGGATTGGCGCACCGAGAGGTATTAGTGAGTAGACTGGGTGATGAGGTTAGTGTTTTGGACCCAAAATTAGAGAAAAACAAAATTTGATGATTGGCAAAGGATTGGCAGTAGTGATTGGCAGATGATGGGCAGTGATTGGCAAATTTTTGATTTGTTGAAATTTGATGTGCAAAATTGGTAGTGAGAGACCCCCGATGTGGTGGGATGGCATCCCTGCCACCCTTCCCATGAGTGGGGCAAAGGAGCAATAGCTTATGGGGTGTATGGCAGTGAAAACTAGCCCGGGTGGGTTAGGATATTGTGTGTAGGGATCTAGAGAAGATGACCTTAGGTAACGTTAAGGTTAGTTAGTGACTGATACCTGTAGTGGGGACGCAGGTAGATTAGTATGGATGATAATGACGAGGGAGCGCAATAGTTTAAAGGGACGACTGGGAAGCGCAAGTTTCAGAAGGGAGTAGTTAGCTGAGATGATGCCGTGTTTGTGAGAATTGAACAGGTGTGATTGCACAGGTGTGCAACTGGACAGGTGTGTGGAGCAGTGTATGAGTAGTGAGTGTGTGGATCAGCGCGAATGCGCTTGGGGAGAGAAGGGTGCAGGTGGCACCAGGTGTGAGAGCACAGGTGTGCAAGTACAGGTGTGTGGAGAGAGTTGGAGTAAGTGGTACGGAGTGGTGTGCATGGTGCGAAGGTGTGGATGGGGGAAGAGTGGACCCCCTTTCACGAATACCCGGGGCGGGTAGTGTAAGTGTTAGGTAGAGGGTACAGGTAAATTGTGATTGGATATTGGCATTTGTGGTGCGGTTGCAGAATGGTGTTGTGAATGGGTGCATTAGTGTTGTGGAAATGGCTGGGCGTGTAGCCTGTTAGTGTGTGTAGTTGGTTGGGCACTCCACCACTGTGAGGATGTCGGCCAGGTGAGGCCGCAGGTGGGCTCTGGGAGCCGGTAGAGTTGTGGATGGGGCCCGAGGATCCGGAGGACGGACCCGGGTAGCCCAGTGCCAGAGAGGGCACCGAGTGGGGAGAGAGCCAGAGGGCCTTCCCCAGGTAGTTAGGTTAGGGTGAGGAGCAGGTAAGCTCGGAGGCAACTGCAGTGGTGGAGGTGTGCAGGTGGGTAGACCCACTGGGAGAGGTACACGCCACAGCCCAGAAATTGTGCGAGGGCACCGGGAGATGAATCGGGGGAGTGAGACCCCAAATTGAAAAGCACCACAGTTTGGCCAATGGGAATTGGTTTTTAGAACCCATAGTGTAAGAGGGCCAATGGTTTGGCCGGAGAAAGACCCCGGGTAGTGTAAAGTTGTTAAAGTCATTTAGGAAATAGTTAGGATTGAAGAACCTGTCGCACCATACGCAGCCACTTACCTGTGGTGATGATGATGACTCCACACCTGTGTTTTCTTTGTTTTGTTGCAGGAGATGAATTGCTGTGTGGATTTGTGAGACGCATCACGACGTGGATGAGACATTGGGGTGATTCCATCTCTCCCTCCCTAGGAGGGACTGATGATGAATTGGTAATGGCAAATTTTGATGTTGAATTGGTAATGGCAAATTTTGATGTTGAGTTGAAAATGGCAAATTTTGATGAGAGTTGAAAATGGCAAATTTGATTGGTTAGGAGGGAGAGAAGACGAATTTGGTATATGGGAGGAACGGGGAAGACAGTAGGGATGTTTGTTGATTTGTAAAGTAGATGTTTATGGGTAGTGTTGTGTTGTGTGGATACAGTAAGGGGTAAGGGAGGGGCCATGTAGGTTACCTGGTGGGGGGGGGGGGGCGTACGATAGGAACGTACCTGTCTCACCTGGTTCCCATGTGCCCCCAGTGTGCATCACCTTACATTGCGTGCACTTTTGCGCCCTTACCACCTTACTCACTTGTTTCTTCTTTTGTCTCCCACCTCCGAGGATCTGGCTTTGGGGTAGAGAGAGAGGAGAGAGAGAGGTGCTGGCTGCGCAGTTGTGGGCCTGCACTTTCGCTGTTTGCTGCCGGGATCGATACACCATATGGACCGCAATGTTTGTGGCCACCCACAATGGACCGCAGTTCGTTTGCGGCCAAGCACCACCCGGGGATGGACCTATGGGTCAACGTGGCACCTATGCCATAAAGGTGAACCACTGTTAACTAACACCAAGTGCACCACAAGAAGAGCAAGAGACACCTGCAGGGTTAGGGGTTGTCGAATTTATTTTTATTCCAATGAACAATGGTGACTGCACCGATTGGTGGTGGGGTGGTGCTTTTGATGCTCGGGAAGGGTGCTCTGCACGTTATTAAAGGCCGTCGGCCACAGAGCACTCGTGGGTTGGTGTATCGATGTTGGCAAGCGCGCTCTCTCTATGCATAACATCTGCATGTGTTCCTCCAAAAACAGGTCCTGGATCGTAGTGTAGATATCAGCGTAATCTTGTAAATAATGCTCCCTACCGGCTGTATGTTTAGTTTGAGGATTCTTTCCGGATTCGGTTATCCTGTGGGTGTGTTTCTGTGAGGAGAAGGGTGCAACGTCGCAGGGGGACATATTTACTCATTTGTGAATATCTGTAAAACTGTCGCACTCAGGGTAGAGTTAATAGTAGAGGGAACTACATTGCGTGCCACACTAAAGTAGGTAAAAATTTATCGGGTCGGGACGCCCCGAGGGTAGAGAAGGGTGCAATGTTGCGAATATGGAATTTGGCCTCCATATCCGCTTGTAAATATTCCCCTATTTTCTCCAATACTCCCCAACTTTCCCCAATCCCCCATTCCCTAGTCCCATTGCATGTAAATAACAATCAGTAGAGCCGACCTTCCCCTTATTCCCCCATTAAATGTCGTGCCCAGGTCCACCGCACCACACGTAGACAACTTTCGGACATCTTCCTAGTTATTCTTATTCTATGTCAGTTAAGGCCTCGTCTCCATTAATTATGACTCTTCGTTGCACCAGAATGTGATTATATGGCATCAGTAGTGAGTTTAGGACCTTTCCCATACCTCCTTCCATCTTCTTCCCCAACAATTACAACAACAACAGAGGAGATGGCGGCGGAGCGGGGGAGGATGCGTCCTCACACCGGCTCGATTAGCTCCAGACCATGCGCTCCACGGGGTTACCACGAAGGGGCTCCTTGTCAGCTCCTCGTCAAGGGCGGAGCCTGGTAAACCCCCCGCACGCACCCAATGAGAAGCAACGTGCCGATTCCACGAGGCGGAGCTAACGAGCCGAGGGCGTGTCACTCCCCGCCGGATATACGCGGCCACGCGCCGGATGTGACGAGAGATGCGCCCCTAGCTGGAGAAAGAACGTTGCCTACGACCGCTGAGAGGAAGAGAACCCGCCTGTGAAAGAACGTTACCACCTCGAGCGCTGTGCAACCTTCCGCATCTTTGGACCGGACCGTACTGTACCCTGCCCCGAGCCCAGGAGGACCTGGAGCCATCGATCCTGCCTTTCCTAGCCATCAAACCCCCGTGTGAGTCAGCCGTTGTCCCGTGTGTCTGTCGTCTGTCCGGGGTTAATATGGGAGTGTGTCTAAGTGCCTGTCTTCCTGTAATATACCTCTAGCCCCTGTAATCTAACCTTTTCCGTACGAATATACTTGAGAATTGAAACATTGGTGTCGTATTGTGTTATTGTGGTCCAGCCGGGTGTCTTCTTTTCCTTATTGAGCCAGCATCGCGCGACTTCGTCAACGTCGAGTATAGTCGGGTAATTTGTGCGGACACGACGGCCATTCCGCTCGGCCCACTTTAACATCAAAGTCGTGTCTGTAGCAATATATATATATATATATATATATATATATACATATATATATATATATACATATATATATACATATATATATATACATATATATATATATATACATATATATATATATACATATATATATATACATATATATATATATACATATATACATATATATATATATATATATATATACATATATATATATATATACATATATATATATATATATATATATATATATATATATATATATATATATATATATATATATATATATATATATATATATGTATAGTGCCTTCAGAACGTATTCACACCCCTTGACTTTTTCACATTTTGTTGTTACAGCCTGAATTTAAAATGGATTAAATTGAGATTTTTTTGTCACTGATAATGTCAATACCCATAATACCCCATAATGACTGACATAATACCCCATAATGTCAATGTGGAATTTTTTTGTTTTGTTTTTACAAAATAATAAAAATGAAAAGCTGGAATGTATTGAGTCAATAAGTATTCAACCCCTTTACTATGACACTCCAAATTCAGTTCAGGTGCATCCAATTTCCTTTGATCATCCTTGAGATGTCTCTACAACTTGATTAGAGTCCACCTATGGCCAATTCAATTGATTGGATACGATTTAGAAAGAAACACACCTTTCTGTATAAGGTCTCACAGGTGACTGTGCAAGTCAGAGCAGAAACTCTACCATAACTTCCAAGGAACTGTCAATAGAACTCCGAGATAAGTCTCTCCCAGAAGGACAAAAGTCTCTGCCACCCTTCACAAATCCAGGCTTTATAGTCCAGTTAAAATATGAAATGACCCAAAACAAATTGCAACAGAATCCATTTTACCTGCATTTAATTTGGAATAGCTCACAAAACAACATATTAAAAGTATAGGAAAATCGTAGTTGTGGAACAGTGCCTAATTTGCAGAAATTCAAAATGGCCGCCATTCAAACTACTTTTGCCTATATCTCGGGATCTGAGACTCGTAGACACTTAATTCTGGTGTCTATACCCATGTTTTCAGGGTCAAGGAATACAATAATAACAGTATTTATAACATTGGGTCATTTGTTGACACCTAATTTGCATACATTCAAAATGCTCGCCAATTAAAATTAATATTGGCACATATTTCCCATCTGAGTGAAGTTGGACTATTTCTGTTGGCGTAGCATAAGGCACCAGTGAACCATGTATCAATCTGCTGTAACTGCAGTCATTTAACTACTATATCATTCTACATGTTCTAGCCACCAGTGTCTTCTTCAGTTTATTCAAGGACTGCAATGACATTCTTGCATACACCTCTACACACTCCACATCCATTAGTGCACTCAAGACCGTTTGCCTTGCAGGTGCACTGCCTGTTGCTACAACCTGTTTTGCAGTTACACCTTACTATCTTCAGGAGGTGTTTGGGGGCTGCTGCTTTGTCTGTAAGAACTGGAATGTACTGTCCACCTTTCTCACACCACCCCCACTCCGCTGGTTGCATCTGATTTCCTTTCCCCATCCACTGCTGTACTTGCAAGTAGACCCGCATACTGTGGTACGTAGCTGCTGCTGAGGTTGGCGGGAGAACCTCTGGTTTCACACATGTTGTACTCATGCTGACCTTCTGTTGGAAGCATTGCAGGTGGAGAAAATCCAACTTGTCATCTAATTTGCCTTTTAGTGTAGCAGCATAGCAAACCTGTTGTGCATTTTGTGATACAAGCACCAAATTTGGCACAAATGTACATTAATATGTTGCGAACATTTTCAGATATTGGGCCACTTGAAATTCCGTAATTTTGTTTTTCAAATTTTTTCAAATTTCGTAATTTCAAATTTTTCGGGTGACACCGTCACAATTTCGGTCTTCGAGGCCGGCCGATATAGTGGGGCGGCTTAGCCCAAATATTCAAAAGAATTGTGCATTTTGTGATACAAGCACCAAATTTGGCACAAATGTACATTAATATGTTGCGAACATTGTGTGGTCAGCAATGAAGACGAGAGTCTGAATTACATGTATGCAAAAGACCTTGTGAACCAGTGAAGCAAATACACGGGTAAGCATGAATTAAATCTAGGGCATGATATAATTTCCATGATGTTTACCTCTACACTCAATGGTGGAAGGAGGTAATGTTTTGATCCCAGCTTGTCTGTATGTCTGTTTGTCTGTTAGTCCACAAAATTCCAGACAAAGCTTGTAGTTGGTAGTTGTAGTGGTAGTGGTGATAACAGAAATTGTTATATAGAACTGAACTTATATTATTATTATATGCAGAAAATAACTTCATTTCTATATGTCCTGCAGTGGACAGGTTAATTGGTTTATGCACTGAAGGGGTCACCCTGGTGTGCACTGCTGTGTTCTGCCTCACTGAGTTGTTCAGGTATGATGTACTCAGCACAAGCTTCCGGTCGGCCCGGAGGTGGGGGTGCAGGGCCTGTCACGGAACGTCAAAACAAACGGCCTGCCGGGGCCGCCCAAAAGTCGGGCGTGAGGGGCGCGTCCACTAATGGAACGCCT
The DNA here is from genome assembly GCF_964187855.1 of Myxine glutinosa. NCBI lineage: Eukaryota > Metazoa > Chordata > Myxini > Myxiniformes > Myxinidae > Myxine > Myxine glutinosa. Next base: position 46,441,061 of record NC_136272.1, on the reverse strand, counting down.
CTCGCTTCCCAGATCGAGGGCCACGTGGTCAGGAGAACCTCGTCCCTTCCGGTCACACTTTGCCTATCGGCCGGCGTCGAAGACCGAAATTGTGACGGTGTCACCCGAAAAATTTGAAATTACGAAATTTGAAAAAATTTGAAAAACAAAATTACGGAATTTCAAGTGGCCCAATATCTGAAAATGTTCGCAACATATTAATGTACATTTGTGCCAAATTTGGTGCTTGTATCACAAAATGCACAATTCTTTTGAATATTTGGGCTAAGCCGCCCCACTATTTGTATAAGGAGACGATTGCTTTTTCTCCTGCGGATATGATGTCTGCCTTTGTGCTATTCTGATTTCCAAATATCTTGGCCTGTTCCTGGAAGTCTTTATTGGTGCGAATCAGCTTGAGCGCAACTCCCTTTCCAAAACCATGTATGTGGGATGTAGTATCACAACCAAGGATAGCATGCACAAAAAGCATACTATTGCATACTTGTGGGCCCAAGGTGGATTTTAGAACCGCAATATCCCAGCATCTTGGCTGCTTCTTCATGCCATAGCAAGGTTCAGGTCGAAGGTACAGATTTGTTGTAGTGAGCTTTGAGTGGAAACAGAGCAGAACCAGAATGTCTGTGTCATCTGCAACCACGACAGTCGGCTTACTTGTTCTCTCAGCAGTGACAATGGCAGTCTGCACAATTAGTAGATCAGCATCTGCCCGAGCATGTTCTGTGCAACATCCATGATGTCGTAGGTGTTCATCGAGCAAGGTGATGAACTTTTGCATTCTCATTGTTGGAAAGAAAGTCTTGCTTCTTTCCATTGAAAACCATAGACCCGGAGACTTGCACAGGTGCTCCAACACGCAATCCTGCTCTTCGTTGCTGGGTTGTATCTTTTGTGCTTGGGTCATTGAGATAGCCATCAAATACCACGACTGGTTCACCATAGTGTCTTTTCACATATGTGACATACTGCTGACATATCTCGTCATATGTTGAACCTCGGTTCCATATGATCCTGTGAAGTAATGCTCCCCCATCTAGGACATACTGGACGTCCCCTGGCGGTACGGACATTCCTGGAGGCATCAGACTCCAAAATGCGTCAGCCAGTTGAGCTTTATTTGCCAGTCGCAGAGTGTACTTATTCTCAAAGAGCGCCGGAGGATAGCTGCATAACTCATATTGGAATGCCTCTAACAGGTTGTCTTGACGCGTTCCCAACGTTATAAGTCTCTGAAAGAGCAGCTGAGGATCTATTTGGATCATTCCCTCTTTCGTCTTCACTGCACTGCTATCACTCAAGGTAACAGCTTCATATTTTTTCCTGAATGTGTATTCTGCAACACCTTTCCCAACCATACCATTCAAAATCTTCTCTCCCACCTCTCTTGCAGAGTCCACATTGACAGTGTCATCAGCCGTTACACCAGTCACAATATTGTGCAGTGTTGGATTCTCATGAGAGGCGTCTCTTGGGGTCAGGAAGTTGAGGAGCTCTCTTGTGTCTGCCATGTCCTTCTTCTGCCTTGCCTCTGACATATCCTTGTGCTGGGCCTTCTTCTTCTGTTTTTCCTCTGACATCTCATTATGCTGTTCACTGGTCATGTAGTTCACTGATGTTAAGTCCAGCATAGCCAAGCTGACCTATGAGCAGGCCTTAAAAGACAACAGCCAAACTAGTCGTTGTGTTTCTGTCATACCGCGGCCTCGTGTTAGTCCACCAGTAGTTTTTAGATTTCTCATCAAGACTTGTTCGATGAGCAAGTCTTCAGAGAGCCCAGCCCAGTATCGATCTGAACTTCGACCTACATGGAAGCCATTTTGGAAGTGTTGATAAACTTCTTGATGTTCTTTCTCTAGGGTTTCCATCTTGTTCAAGTAGATGTGAAGAGATTTTGTGTAGTTTGTGTGGCCTGCTGCTGCCAGATAGGTAACATCGCTTGCATTGACTTCAGATGTAGGTCCCAATTACCAGTACGTTCAGCTTTGATGAACACTTGCAAAATTTCTACCATTTCCATATGCTGTAGCCACAACTTAGCAGTGTGTTTGTTCTGCATTGTATCTTTTGCTGCTTTCAGTTTTTGATTTATGTCTTGGAGGACCTGTGAGTCCTGTAAACTCTCGATTGTGATAGACCTATAAAGTTTGCGTTGCAGTGTATTCGTCGGCATTTCTTGTGAACCTTCTGTCCAGGTATGGTACTCGTGTCCACGCCTCTCTCTTCACTTGCTATTTTGATCCCGTCACACCCTTTTTGAGTGAGAGTAGAACTTTCTTGGTCTTTGGATATGGGTTGATGGCAGAGGGTACATTGGGATTCATCCATCGTTGTTTAATCTGAAATCAAGAGACAAGAAAAAATCCACCACCAATCACTCCAATGTTATTGGCAGCATCTTCATTTATTCATAATGTGTTCATTGACCTGAAATATAGTTGATTGATTGTTATGAATGGAGGCTATTTTGATATTACGCTCATTGGGCCTGTGCTGATGCTTAATGACAAGAAGTTTTGATTATTGACATTGTTTTCATTGTGTTCCTTGATCCAAAAGCAAGTGCAAACCCAGAATTAAACCATTATTAGTTACAGGATATGGGTTAAGCTAATTTGTCACAGTGGCCATTTTAGATTTATGCAAATTAGGTGCGAACAAATGACCCAATGTTATAAATACTGTTATAAACATGTTCCTTGACCCTGAAAACATGGGTATAGACACCAGAATTAAGTCTCCACGAGTCTCAGATCCCGAGATATAGGCAAAAGTAGTTTGAATAGTGGCCATTTTGAATTTCTGCAAATTAGGCACTGTTCCACAACTTCGATTTTCCTATACTTTTAATATGTTGTTTTGTGAGCTATTCCAAATTAAATGCAGGTAAAATAGATTCTGTTGCAATTTGTTTTGGGTTGACCCCTTTTTTCATATTTTGATTGGACTTTATGGGAGAGTGGTCAGACAGAAGCCATTCCTGACACAAAGGCACTTGCCAGCATGCCTGGACTTTGCAAAAAGGCACGTGAAAGACTGAAAGCATGAGGCAAAATATTCTATGGTTTGATGAGACAAAACTTGACCTCTGACCAACGTCAATTGCAAAGCTCTACATGTGACGGAAGCAGAGCACAGCTCATCACCCATATAACACCATCCCTACCGTAAAGCATGGTGGTGCCACATCATGCTATGGGGATGCTTTTCAGCAGCAGAGACTGGGAGACTTGTAAGGATAGAGGGAACAATGAATGGAGCCAAATATAGGCAAATCCTTGAGGAGAACCTGCTTGAGCGTGCAAAAGACCTTAGACTGTGGCAAAGATTTACATTCCAACAGGACAATGACCCCAGGCATACAGCCAAAGCAACACTGGAATGGCTTCAGAACAAGAACGTGAAAGTCGTTGAGTGTCCCAGCCAAAGCCCAGACTTGAATTTGATTGAGAACCTGTGGAAAGACATGAAGATTGCTGTTCACCGACGGTCCCCATCCAACTTGACAGAGCTTGAGAAAATCTGCAAGGAAGAATGGAAGATATTCCCTAAATCCAGATGTGCAAAGCTGATACAGACATATCCAAGAAGACTTGAAGCTGTAATCGTTGCCAAAAGCGCTTCTCGGGGGGTTGCATACTTGTGTAAATTCTTTGTTTAATTTTTTATTATTTTGTAAAACTTCCTATAAAAAATTCCACTTTGACATGATGTTGTAGATCAATGTAGATCAGTGTAGTGTAGATCAGTAACATATATATATATATATATATATATATATATATATATATATATATATATATATATATACCGCATATAATATAGTGTTGTGGTTTTTAGAACCCTCCACTTTGTAAATATCTGTAATATTCCCTTATAAATAATCCCCTGTAAATATTCCCATTTTTGGTGTAAAGGTCAAAGGTCGCACCCTAGTTAGGCCACGAGCAACACGTAGCACACCATAGGCTTCTTCTTTAGTTATTTCATTTGTATGTGTTTCAGGTAAGGATCTGTTTCCAATAGTTGAATCTGCGTTGTATTAATCAAATAACCTAGGCCCCTTCTCAAATTCCCATTCCATTCATTTTGCGGCATAATCTGCCCTCCAAATCATATTGCGCTACTCTACCAGCCGCAGCCGCCTCAACGTTCGCTGCCTTTTGGTTTGTTCCTGCCCGCCGCCATAAGCCATGTGGCAGAGTGGGAGAAGAAGGGAGGAGCGGCCAGGAACATAGGCGTGGCCCCATCAACGCGTCACGAGGGGAGGTACCAATGAACCCTCGCGACCAATCCGGGCCGAGGCGTGTTCACGAGTAGGCAGAGCGAAGCGGACGCGGCTTGATACGCAAGGCTTGTAATAAAAGCGCCGCCGCGGACTACTTCGGTATATTGGCAGATGCGGGGGAGATGAGCGCATGATCGGCAGACACCAAGAGAACTGCGCGAGGGAAGCCCTTTGATGAGGAACTGCACAGAGGATCGTTTGATACGAACTGCCGTTTGGTTTTGAGAGCGTTCGGCATGCTATACGTATGCAGCATTCCAGCCCCTCGCATATGTAAGGTCCGGTCGCGCACCAACGATACGCGAAGCTGCCTGCCGTTCTTCGCCCGCGGACCCAGGGGCTGGACGGATCCCATCGCCTGGAACCATCTGCCTGGACCTTCCTCTCCTACTAGCTACCATTCCGTGTGAGTCTGTCTGCTTGTCCTGGGGTCATGATAAGTTAAGACTGTTTAGATAAGCTTGCCCTATGTCCTTTTATTTCTTTCTTTTGTATATTCTTGCCTTTCGTTTCCTCTTTTAGTGCAATTAATAAATCATATTTGATCTTCCTTCACCCTTCTTATTCTTTGGTTCCTCTCATCCGATCGCTTGCGTCCTGTCCCCAATTGAGTACCTGTGGCACGATTTGGCCAACCGCTTTTAATCGGGTGTAGTCCTTTTGTTAACGGCTCGGATCGTGGATTGCTAAACCGCTCGGCAATTACCATCACATCCGCGGTCCGAGCATGGACTCATCTCCCTGCTTTGCGGAGAGATTGGTGAAGGTATTTGGGAAACCGTTGACCAATCACCCTGGCCAATCTCACCCCGCAAAGGAGCGGGATAGTTCCAGGACCGGAGACGGCCAGCTTAACAAGACAAGGGGATTAACCCCCCTTTGTTAACGGGAGTGCCGTACTCTGAGATCCGTAACAATATATATACATATACATACATATATACGGTATATATGCAGCTATAAACTGTCATCCTGGCGTTTCACCGGCAGTGTGATTCATGTTTCCCAGGCAGGGTGTATGTGCGTGCCATCCTTTTGATGGACATTAAGCGGACATCCAGTCTATCGACATTAATTGGTGGATGTTGAACAGCCCACAGTGTCCTTCACCAAGATTCGGTGAGCTGTCGCCGGCACCCTGAACAAATGTCAAATTCCTGCCCTAACTTCGTGTTCCCCCTGTCCCAAGGGAACAAAGTGCAAAAGTGTCATCCTGAACAACATCAACTTCTGGATTAAATAAACATGGACATAAACATCTAGGATTTAATACAGATCTTCATGAAGTAATACACCATTTAAAATAGCGAAATTTTGCCCGCTTTTTAGACAAATCCAGTCTCTACCGCCCGATGTTGCACCGCTACTTCACGGTGGGCAGTAAAAGTAGCTCAAAGCTTTGTCTCTGACAGAAACCAAGAGTGCAACGCAATTACCGTTTTTAAAGCCCATTAAATAATTTAAATTGACAGATCAACTTAAACTTTTCCCGTCACTGGAGACGGGTACTTTTTCTTGCTTTTCCCATCAATGGGGACGGGTACTTTGCTCGTTATTATATAAACGTGTATGAATGAATGAATGATCGTTTCAAGGCCATTTTCCCCGCTAGAGCGGGGGTTGGCCTTGCTGGCCCCATGACAATCATGGTTCCCTGTTTGAGGAAATGTTTTTATGGCCGGATGCCCTTCCTGACGCCAACCCTTAGTCACCTCTTCGATGCGCAGGGATACGGTGTACCTATTCTAAGCCGGGGTACACACCAGGATCATTCATCCCAGCAAGCTGGTACTCAATTTGCCGACCTTGGAAGGATGAACAGGCTGAGTCAACCCCCCTGGTGTTAATTCAGCGGTCG
>NC_136272.1:46337418-46429918 GCF_964187855.1 Myxine glutinosa | reverse complement strand
TGAAAATCCACTCTATCTCTTTGCTGATGACTCTACTCTCTGTCGCTCCATTCCTCATCCCTCAGATCGGCAGTCTGCAGCCTCCTCACTCTCTGCAGACCTGGACAAAATCACAGACTGGGCAAACAAGTGGAACATGTCTTTCAATCCTGACAAATCTCACACTCTTTCGATGTCTCTCCGAAAAGACCGACTGGACAACCCTCCCATCCACTTTCTGAATAATCCTCTCCAAGAAGTTCTGTCACTCAAGCTTTTGGGTCTCACTATCTGCCATGATCTTTCTTGGGAAAACCACATTTCAAATCTGGCCTCCAAAGCCAGTCGCCGACTGGGCATCCTCCGTCGTGCGAAGTCCTTCCTTGGCACACCTGAGCTCCTCACCACATACAAGGCTTTCATCCGCAGCTCAATGGAATACTACTCTCCCCTCTGGGCTGGTGCTCCTGCCTCACACCTAGCTCGTCTTCACGCTGTTGAAACCAAAGCGTTCAGAATCATTGGAATCTCCCGCGATGAAGCTAAAGCTCCGAGGGCCTTTCACTCACTCACTCACTCACCGCAGGCAGGTTGGTGGTCTTTCCGTCTTCTACCGACTCCTCTCCGGCCTTGTCCCCCTAGCTCTCTCTGGGCTCTGTCCCCCAAATATTCCTACAGGTCACACAAGATATGCCTGCAACCCTCTTATGGTTAAACTGCCAAAATCAAGACTCTCTGCTCACCTTCACTCCTTCATTCCTCTTTTCTCCCGCCTCTGGAACAAACTCCCTCACTCTCTTCAATCCCACTCCTCCCTCCAGGTCTTTAAAACAACTGTTCACCACCATCTCTTATCTTCCCCCATCCAAAATCTTGATCTTTTCTACCCCCGTTAATTTCACCCCAAATCCACTTTTTTGAAATACCAACTTCCTCCCCCCTTCCTACGCCTCCTCCCCCCAAGCCCTCTCCCTCCCATACATCTCCCGATGTCCCTGCTCTCAAATGTTGTGTTTGTGTGCTTCCCCTTCTCTCCCCATCTTGTCTACCGCTCCCTCTTTTTATATATTTTGTTTGTCTGTTTGATTTGTTTGTGTGATAAATGTTAGCTCTTTCACGAGCCTCGATTCTGTATACAAAAAACAAACAAAAAAAAATCTAGTGGAAAGCCTTCCCAGAAGAGTGGAGGCTGTTTTGCAGCAAAGGGGGGACCAACTCCATATTAATGCCCATGATTTTGGAATGAAATGTTCGATGATGTTCTGGTGTCCGCATACTTTTGGTCATGTAGTGTATATATATATGAATCCTCTCCATATTGTCATAAAAGTTTGTTGAAAATTTGACGTCAAAAGCTCAAATGGTAAAAAAGTTATCCCTCTGTCTTACACACACACACACACACACACACACACACACACACACACACACACACACACACACACACACACACACACACACACACACACACACACACACACACACACACACACACACACACACACACACAAATTGCAAAACCCTATCTCCCGCTGTGAGGTGGTCGCACTTAATGAGAAGTCAATGTGTAAATAATCAAAAAAGTCTAAATACGAGTGTAAAATAATAAGCAAACGATGGTCAGTGAGTGCACCATCTCAGGGAGTGACTTTACTGCATGGTAACGGTCGCCCTCGGGTATAGCGGGGATGGCTGGCGAAGCCCTAAATCATTACACATGCAGGCCACACTTGTCACCTTGCCATTTTGAAGAACAACTGGTGGCATTCCGTTTACAAATGATGAAAACGTCAAAGCACATGTCCCAAAGTGTCTGCGGACCCGTCCCATCGATTTCTATACACAGGTGGCAACAAGGTTCGACGATGAAACGGTGGTGTACGTGTAGCTTGAGGATTACTAGAGAAATGGATGACGTTCATTTTTGTTCATCAACTCCCCTTTCCTTCTTGATTTAAAAAAAATTCTAAAAAGACCTTCCCCATCAACCTTCAATTTGTCCTCACATATCAAAGCTCAATGATACTCGTATCGTGCTTCAATCATTTAACTGTGCAACAATGATTGTCATCTTGCATTCATTCGTCGCACGGGGTCTTGCATTTAGATTTCAGATGATGTCACGCGACTGTGACGTCACACGTCTGTTTGACGCCATTTATGTAACGCAACACGTTTTTGTGGGAGACCCAAGTGTATGCAGGAAAACCAGGTTTGTGTGCAGCCGAGGTACGATAAATAATATTATTGGCAGCGACGAACACTCTTCAAAATGACAAATCGAACTTAACAAGCTCGTACGTTCAGTGTGAATACCAAGCTCGAGCAGAAGGGGAATCACGTGACATTTCCACAACAGATGCTTGCCCGTTTGGAAGCCCACGGATTACAGGATCCAAAGTGACGGCAATAAAGTTCAGTGTGGAAACACGATGACTTTTTCCTGCCATGACTCAAGAGGATAAATAAAGAATTCCCTGTCTTAGAAATAAATGAACAGCTCTCATGTATATATATACACACTAGCGGGGTATGCTTACACATTGTGTATAAACCGTGCTTCATACATAGGTACATAATAAATAGAAGCTTTATGATCAGAGGCAAGCATCAGCGACCTGCCGCTAGATATCAATTTCGGTTTTTAAGTAAATTTTCATTGAGATTTTTATTTCACATTTTACAGTTATAGAAATTACAATTTTCAAATGCTAGATATCGATTGAGGTCTTTATTTTTGTTTTTGACGGACGCGTTTATGGTTTTTTCCGGTAAATTTTCATTTACGGATGCTTTTTCTTTTTTTCATTAACGGACATTATTATCATGTTTATTTCACATTTTACAGTTATAGAAATTACAATTTTCAAATGCTAGATATCGATTGAGGTCTTTATTTTTGTTTTTGACGGACGCGTTTATGGTTTTTTCCGGTAAATTTTCATTTACGGACGCTTTTTCTTTTTTTCATTAACGGACATTATTATCATGTTTATTTCACAGTTTGCACTTGTAGAAATTACAATTTTCAAATGCTAGATATCGATTGAGGTCTTTATTTTTGTTTTTGACGGACGCGTTTATGGTTTTTTCCGGTAAATTTTCATTTACGGACGCTTTTTCTTTTTTTCATTAACGGACATTATTATCATGTTTATTTCACAGTTTGCACTTGTAGAAATTACAATTTTCAAATGCTAGATATCGATTGAGGTCTTTATTTTTGTTTTTGACGGACGCGTTTATGGTTTTTTCCGATAAATTTTCATTTACGGATGCTTTTTCTTTTTTTTATTTACGGACATTATTATCATGTTTATTTCACAGTTTGCACTTGTAGAAATTACAATTTTCAAATGCTACATATTGATTGAGGTTTATCTTTTTGTTTTGTTTTTTTGCAGGACGCGTTTACGTTTTCTCACCGTAAATTTTCATTTACGGACGCTTTTTCTTTTTTTCATTTACGGACATTATTATCATGTTTATTTCACAGTTTGCACTTGTAGAAATTACAATTTTCAAATGCTAGATATCGATTGAGGTTTTTATTTTTGTTTTTGACGGACGCGTTTACGGTTTTTTCAGGTAAATTTTCATTTACGGACGCTTTTTCTTTTTTTCATTTACGGACATTATTATCATGTTTATTTCACAGTTTGCACTTGTAGAAATTACAATTTTCAAATGCTAGATATAGATTGAAGATTTTTTTTGCTTTTTGATTTGTTTTGATTTTTGATTTTCATTTTTGATTTTTGATTTTGATTTTTGATTTTGATTTGTTCATTAATTTGGCCTGGGGTTGGTGGAACCCTGAGTAGCCCCATGTCCCGACGGACTAGCGACCAGTCCAATGTATGCATTTACATTTGTTTATGTAAATTTTCGTTTACGGACACTTTCCGACGGTTCTGTGATTTTTTCCCAGTGTACTGACTTCGATGTTCATCGGCACGCCAAATTTCAGCTTTATACGACACCTGGAAGGTACCGCACATTAATATCAGTCAGTCAGTCAATCAGTCACTGGTTAGAAAGAGCTTTATATACATATGTATACACACACATACACACACACACACACACACACACACACACACACACACACACACACACACACACACACACACACACACACACACACACACACACACACACACACACACACACATGGTTGGACAAACAAAAATGGAAACACCAGATGGAGAAATGCAACATATTAATTTTATTGTGGTTTTTCTGGATGGGGTATTCCATACAATAATGTCTATTCTTGTAACACATATTACAAATTTTATACAATAAATGCCATATTTCTGTTACAGGTTGATAGAGATAGAATTTGCCAAAAATGAGAGACCTATCTGACTTTAAAAGGGGCCAAATTGGTGGTGCTCGCAGGGCTGGGTGTTCTGTGACCGAAACCTCAAGACTTATTGAGGTGTCGAGAGGAACAATCTCCAAAGTGATGACAGCGATGGAAAAAGAAGGGAAAACATCTACAAGCAAGTCGGTCGAACCATGGTCAGAAGTGTAAGCCGGATGGATAATCGAGACAGACGTGTGGCGTCAAGAATTGTGACTACAGATCCCAGGAGAACAGGTGCAAATTTGCTGAACTGAATACACACCTGACCAGCTCAATGTCTATCAAAATAACTTGTCGTGAATCGCACAACATGGAGTTTCATTGCGGAGCTGCCATACACAAACCCTTGATGATTAAAATAAAGGCGTTATCCTGCAAAAAATGGTTCATGGAATACAAAGACTGAATTTTGGAACAGCGGACAACTGTAATATGGTCAGATAAGTCCTCATTCACCGTCCTCCATGCCCCCTCACCTCACCCCAATCCCTTCTCCTTCCAAATTTCCAGTTTTCCCTCCTAAGAGTTTCCTTCTGCATCCATCTTGTCCACCCCAAGCATCCTCTCCTGCCCCCATTGTTTGTCCAAGTTTCCTTCTCCTCCCTCTCTCTGCTATTCCTTTTGTCCTGGTGCATCCTGATCCATTCAGTGTACTAGTACTAGCTCTTCAACGAGCCTCGACAATGTATACAAACAATAAAATGGTAGAGGGCAAGCAAACAGGCTAAGGAAGCCGACAACCACGACTGCCTTCTACTGACGGTCAAGCATCGAGGAGTCCTGTAATGATTTGGCCCGATCATTACAGTACATGGTGGAGTAACTAACAATGACTATGAGACCATCGTTAGTGACCAAATCCCACAATATAAACCTTCCTTTCTGGAGGAGGTGCCATTTTACAAGACAATAATGCTCCAATGCAGACTGCTTTAAATATGAAATCCTGCTTCAATGAACACGAGTGTGAAGTTAAAACATCTTCCCTGACCTGCTCAATCTCCAGAATTAAATAATACCGAGGTGTTATGGTCACTTCTCAAGAACAAGATGAAAAGCTGATTTTCCCCACCAACGTCCCTCAAGGAACTTGAAGTCTTTCTGGTTGAGGACTGCTGTAATGTACCTCTATCAGATCTGTATGAAGCTTGTACAAGTCAATCCCACGCATGACTGATGTTGTGCATTGTCTGCATGGGAAGGGGAGGGGGAGGGGAAGTGGACATTATTCCAGGTGAGGGTCCTCCTCACTATAAATAAACTGGCCATTTTCACGGGTATTTCCATTTTTTTGTCCAACCCCGACATAAAATTAACACACACACACACACAACATGCACACACATGCACACGCACACATACACACACAGACATGCATACAAACATGCACACGCACACGAACATACACGCATACACACATATATACATACATACACACACACACACACACATAAATATACATATACACATACATACATACATACACACATACATAAATGCATACACACACATAAATATACATATACACATACATACATACATACACACATACATAAATGCATACACACACACACACACACACACACACACACAGTACATACACACACAGACATGCATACAAACATACACACGCACACGAACAAACACGCATACACACATATATACATACATACACATACACACACACACACACACATAAATATACATATACACATACATACATACACACATACATAAATGCATACACACACACACACACACACTCATACACACAGTACATACACACACAGACATGCATACAAACATACACACGCACACGAACATACACGCATACACACACACAAACGCACACACACACACACACACACACACACAGTACAAACACATACACACATACATACATACACACACACACACACACACACACATAAATATACATATACACATACATACATACATAAATGCATACACACATACACACACAAACAAACACACACACACAGTACAAACACATACACACACACACACACACACACACACACACACACACACACACACAGTACACACACAACACACACACACACACACACACACACACATAAATATACATATACACATACATACATACATAAATGCATACACACACACACACACACACAAACAAACACACACACACACACACACACACACACAGTACACACACAACACACACACACACAGTACAAACACATACACACATACATACATACACACACACACACACACACACACACACACACACATAAATATACATATACACATACATACATACATAAATGCATACACACATACACACACACACACAAACAAACACACACACACAGTACAAACACATACACATACACACACACACACACACACACTACACACACAGTACACACACAACACACACACACACACGCACACACACACACACACACACACACACACACACACACACACACACACACACACACACACACACACGTTGAGGAAGATTTTCTGGCAAGAAAACAAGCTGCACGGAGTTGTACAACATGATCGTAGCTACATATAAGTGATATAACCTGTGATAAACCTGCATTGATACAACATTTGTACAAGTTCATGTTTTAGGCTAAAGATCGCTGAAATAAAAGGTCCACGTGGTGTTTGCTGCATCACGAGCAGAAAGCCAAGGGGCAGAAGACGCGATTTGAAAAGGACTAAACGCAGCATCGGTGTTGAGTATTAAAAAGGCGGGAAAGGGCACGAATCCGGAGCATCATCATCAATGTGATCGCAACCTTTCCAAGAACGAGGAGCACGTGGTCTCGCAGGGCAAACCGCGCCCGCGGCGGAACCGCACACCGCACACATCTCGGACTCGGGGAGACCCGGGCTCCTTCAGCACCGCCGGCGGCACCCGACGCGGGTCTCTGTACCGACCGGCCGGGAATCCATGGGCCCTGCCTGCCGCAAAGGGCCTCACTTAGTATTGAGCACACGTCCTTCGGGCTCATTTGTACACAGCGGACGTAGCCTACCTCGCGTCGATGGTCTATCTCTCGCTCTCCCCGAGAGGGACCTTGTTCCACAACGTTACCAGAGGGGGGGAAAGACCCTTGAGCACGAGGCTCCGTCGCGGCGAAACTCGGGCGGGTCTGACGTGTCCGAGCTCACCTGGTCGGGTGAAAAGCACCGTAAACGCATACGCGGCCCGTGTACCCGCACGTCCCAGAACGTCACGGCGAGAGGTTCGGACGCACCGGTCACGGACACACACACAGAGAGAGAAAGACCACCGAGTGACCCCGCACCGCGAACCTCGAACCCGCACCTCACCCTCCTGTCGGAACCGCGATCCCCGAGCACACTTTGTCCGGATCTCCCCGGCGTACCTGTCGCGCTCTCCTCCATTCCCTCCCACATAACACGAGCGCTTCCCCCAGCCTGCCTTCCTGCATTCCGACGTGCGCCCCGAACTCTCTCCCCACCTCCCCGTCCTCCTCCTCTCCCATCCCGTTAAACCTCCCCCTCTCCCCACAACTCCTCTCGGCACATCCTACTACTCCAAGGCGCCCCCCACCGAGGCACACATTTCAAACACCCGTGAGCAACATCACCAGGTGCCTACACAATCTTTTATGGAGAAGCCCCTCCCGAGGTTCGGACCCGTTCACTTGTCCCACGGACTATCCGTTTCGCACGCACATGGTCGGATCCTGGAAGCTCCGGCCCTCGGAGATCCCCACACCTTGATACTCGTCATGGTGATGCGGCTCACGACTCCCGCCAACAATAAATTGTACTGAGCAGGTGAGCACCACACTTCCCGTCAAACGTCCCACATTGGCCCTGCCCACCGTCAATGTGACGTTTACAGCAAACCCCGATGAAAACGTCAATGACGTCATTTCTTGGAGCGGCGGAAAGTGTTGACTTTGGTTATATTTTACCTCCTACTTTGATTTCGTTTTGTTGGCAATTTGATGCTTAATTTAAAAAAAAAATTTTTTTTTAAAAGCATTTAACCAGAGCTAGATGACGTATTCCCGATGGAGTTCGTTTATCATTCCAGACTACACACGTTTTATTTCAAACTTCGTCTTGTTCAACTGACGCCTTCACACCAAGGTCATGTGCTTCCCAAATCACCCACCCCACGTCGGACCGAAAAGTTGGCGGAGCCATGGTTAGACAAAACGTTTAGTATCACGTACGTACGATGGGTGTACCGGAACGGTAAATGGGTATTTGGTAAAGGTAATTAATTCGAGAAACTTTAAAATCGCTAATTGTATAAATTGCTTTGAGAATTAATTTATTCAATGAAATTGGCGGCTCTTTATATGAACTTTTCTAGAGCATTACTTGGTTCCTCCTAAGAACACAAGGGTAGTTCAGCATGCACACGAGATTTTTAGAATGTCTCTTCTTTTCTGTAGTTTGCCATATGGCACATACCATATAAAGGGGCCTTTTCTATGGCACATAGGCACATACCATATAAAGGGGCCTTTTCTATGGCCCTGGCATTTTTCTCAACAATGTGTAATATGGATCACGTGATGTCAAATATACCATGTATTCCTGCAACAAAGTTGATCATTAGAATTTAGAATTTCACTTTCCGTGCTATGAATTTACCAAATGTATAAAGAAATCCCAAATGATCAACTTTAGCTTGGAAATACAGAAACATTGAGGGTGAAGAGGATGTGCAGAGTAATAAAAGTGGTGGTGACATTATCTGTGAGATTATTTGTGTAAACAAAGTACAAAACATCTTGTGGTCGTGGCAACTTTTGAACTTGTCTTGCAATGTCTGGGAATTCACTCGCAATCCTCAACAAACTCTTTCCCCGAACTGCTGCCGAGCTCTCTCTCTCCGCCAGATAACTCCACCCTTTCGATGTTTTTAGCTGCGACGAGCAGCTCTATGAGAGGACCGCATTGTTGTTCTTGTTGTTGGGGTGCCTTTTTGAATAGCGCATGCGCATACACTCGGACGTGCGTTGGTATGAGGTAAGAACATCGTGGACTAAAATCGCGATTTGTTTGAAGAAACCAGAATACCAGAACCAGAAACCACAATAAATTCCTCTTGATTCTACACGTCGCCGCTGGTGACCACACTGTGGTCATTTTTCTCTTGTTATCTTGCGACCGTGCCCCATTGGTTCTCTCCCGGGCTGCTTGAGGCCACGACACGCCCACCACTACCAGAGGTTTTCAGGTGGCGTTAGTGGTTCTTCAACGCATGATCACGGGGTGTATCACCATCCGTGGCCATGAGCAAAAGCTGATACTAGAGTTCATAGGCACAGCTATCAAGCACGACCCTTCCAGGGCACAGCCATTAGCCAGGACTTGTTTTGACCACGACTCTCAATCACCACAATTTTTGGGTAAAATCACAATTTGCTGCAGGAAGTCATGGACGCAACTGTCAGCAAGACCTCTCCTTGTCATGACTACCAAAAGTCCAAAATGCAAAAAAAGAGTTCATAATGCAAAATAAAATGCATCCCGAATTAGTCCAAAATGCATCCCGAAGCGTCAGCCATGACCAAACTTGTGGACAACTGTTAAAGCTACAACCCGTCCTGGGCAAAGAAAGTCAGCCACCGCCTGTACAAGCCAGGAGCACCGGCTTCGACCTAATTTTTAGCTCACCTGGAATATGGTTCCGGAAAACGAATGGGATGGCGCGTCTTCCGTCCGCCAGTCCGTAAACACTTGCAATTTCTTTTTCAAAATTGCTAATGGGATTGTGACCAAACTTGGCACAAATGATACGGGGTATGTTGCAACTCAAGTTTGTTCACGGCATTAATTTTTTTGGGAGTTTAAGGGGGTTTACCGGGGGTCAAAGTGGATCCATGTTTGACCCCCCAAAATAGGTATTTGCTTTCTTCTCAGAAACTACACACACAATTTCAATGAAACTTGACCACAACCAACATCACCCATGATGTACCAACGTTTGTTCACGGCACTAAGAAAATCGAAGTCTAAGGGGGTCAACAGGGGGTCAAAGTGGGTTCAGGTTTGATCCCCCAAAATTGTTATTTGCTTTCTTCTCTGAAACTACACACAATTTCAATGAAACTTGACCACAACCTTCACCACCCGTGATGTACCAAAGTTTGTTTAATGCGGTCGCCCTGTCTGCCCCTCATTCCCCACCCTCCATCACCAAGCTTATTCAGCCTCCTTCCATTGTTCGGTGAGTAGAAATAGCATGTCCAAGGTACCTGGTCAATGGTCTGAAACCAAATTCAAAATTGATGATCTGAAATGAGGTTGTTAGAGAAAAGGAAGGATTTCATACTTCGATTAAGCAATTTTATGATAAATACAGTATGTATGACTAATATGTATATAATATGTATATAATATTGTTACGGTTTTCGCCGCCCTTCCTGCCCTTACCAAGGGGAGATTAAGCCCCTTGTTATTTTTGGGTCGGCGCAACCGAGAGACTTGAAACGCCCCTCCCGGGCAAACGCAAGGTAGGGTTTCGGGACAATTCTTGCACGTACCTAAATACCTGCGCCGCCGCGGAGGCGGGGAATCAAGCCTCACACGAGCCACGCGTAATTTGAGTACACCGAGCGGATTGCATACTACATGGTCCGTGCAGTTACCTTTGGTATTGGAACCCGATTAGAGCGGTTTTATTCGTACCACGCTTAGTCAATGATGGAAAACACAACAGCGGTAGAATCAAAGGAAGAACACAGGTTTAATTATTATTTACACGATTATGTACAAGGATTCGGAAGAAGCACAGAGACACAGAGCAGTCTTATACAGTCTTATACTGATGCCCAGACATGGGCCCGATCACACTCACAGGGGGAAATGAAGGTAGGATAATGTTCACGTGCTGACTTGGTCGTCCAGGAACGGCCCCGCCCAGCGTGGCTCTCACCGGTCACAGCATGTCCCGCGATGAAGGCAAGCAGGCGGTGGGAGGGATCCTTGTAGCGCGTCTCTCGAACAAAGGGCACAGCAGGCAGGCGTGAGGGAAATGTACGCGTCTCTCGCCAGGATTGGCGGTTTTCCACAGCGCATTTAATTACCGGCGTGCTCTCACTCGCGTAACCCAATAGAGGCTCTGCCTCAAGCTCACCCGAGCGTCCAATTTGTAAGAGAGCTTGTAGCTTGATTCATGCATGTCTTCTCTCAGAACCCAACTCTCACAAGCGCCTCTCCCACCAGAACTCTCAGAACTCCGAACTTGTTCAAGCGCCTCCCTCCACAGAACTGCGGTGGGGGCTTCGCGCAACGGGTTATATTGCCAACCCCCTTAGCTCTCTCGAATGTTCTAACCACGCCTTGTGAGGCAGTGTCGCAGCCACTCCCTTCGAGCCCTGATTGGCGGTTCGCTCTTACCGTCAGCTTCTCCTCCGCCCTCCTTTGGTCTTGCCTCGATTAGCCAGGCCTCCCTCGTGTTAATTTGCGGCAAAAGCGGCATAAGGCGACATAAGGCAATGAAAGGACCTAACTCTCATTATTCTACTCAACGCAAAACTAACACAGGAAAAGGACTATGCTTACATTTACTATGAAATAACTGAACTATCGCGAGGCTACGTGTTGTAGTGTGACTAACTATGAGGGGGAAATTTAACCTTTATATATATATTGTCGCGATCCCGCCTGGTAAATGTTCCCAGCACGGAATACGCACGTAAATGTCCGGGCTTCAAGTAATCCACGGAGTGGACAAAAGAGACGTAATCAACACAATTGTGTTTTAATCGGCCTTCTAGGGGTAAGGCACGATGCTTTATTGGCTCGATCACAAAACCATGAAAGGTAACAAATGGAATAGGCTGCACAAGCCTGCAGGAACGGTCGGCCACAGACGCTCCCACGAGACGCAGGTAAGATCCTCGCGGCTCCAATCGACGAGCTCCGGAACTCCAAGGATACCAGGATGGAATACCACACAAGGCCGCCAGGAACGGTCGGCCAGGAGCTCCAACACGAAGCAGGCAATATAGGACTCACAGTTCCAATCTACGATCTCCGGGAATCACTCGTTCTCTTCCGGAATCACTCACTCGTACAATCCATAACTATAAACGATCAGCACAACTCGCTGTCGTGAGGCGTAACGAAAGTCCCCTCGCCTCGAGGCCTCGAACCTCCGAGCTGCGTCCGTATCATCAGATGGCGGCCGCGCTCTCTGACCCTCCACCAATCACGTCCCGACTCGCCTCCCAATCGCGTGAGGCTCCAAGGAGGTTACGTCAGTGGTGGGCGGGGCACTCATTTGGGTGAGAACAAAGGTGGTTTCACCGGGGGTTTCTCACAGTCCTCCCCCCCTAAGTAAAAACCCCGTCGAATAGACGGCGTTTTTAAAACCAGTATTTGTAGTAGGTGCAAATCACATGGCAAGATGATGGCGGGAATTGCTAACAGGCAATTAACGCAATTAACAATTACTAACACTAACAACAATAACGAAACAACGCAACAATACAACGCAACGCAATGGCGCAACACAATAACGCAACAATAACGCACTTATTAACGCAACAGGCAATTAACAGGCGTTAACAGGGTAAACAATGAACCAGTTTTTTTTTTTTTTCACACACAATATTAAACACCATACACCCCATTAACATCTACCCCACAAGAGTTACACTTCACCCAAAGCACAATAGAGAAACAAGGGAGCCAAACTCAAGGTGGGGAAAC
This sequence comes from Myxine glutinosa, assembly GCF_964187855.1. Lineage (NCBI taxonomy): Eukaryota > Metazoa > Chordata > Myxini > Myxiniformes > Myxinidae > Myxine > Myxine glutinosa. The sequence continues at coordinate 46,416,849 of NC_136272.1, read as the reverse complement.
ATTTACAGGAGGGAAACGGACCGAGACCTAGAGCGGCGGGTTCTCCTCCGGTGTCGAGAACGACAGTCATATGCGTAATGACCCCTTTCACCGCACTGGTAACATCGATCTTTCGGGTCGAACGGCCTGCGGACCAAAGGGCGTCTGAAACGAGGCCGCCGCGACATGCCATTCGACATCTCGACGCACACCCGCGATCCGCAAATTAACCTTCCATCAAGAGCTCTGACCGAATCTTCAGCATCTCGTGGATCTTCAAACTCAACAACTGCGAATCCAGGTGGGTTCCGAGCAACCCATACGTTGCGGAGTGGTCCGTAATGCCCGAAGACCCTCCCTAGCTCGGCTCTCGCTGCTCCATTGCCCAGGTTTCCCACATATACCTTAGCATTAGCGTTCCTGCTGAATCGCGACATGGCGGGAGCGGTCCCTGAGGAGCACGGCACCTGAGGTTGGCTTGACGGGAGGCTCGGGTGGACTTCAGCTGACGCAACGTCACCGTCGGAAACTGGAGTCGAGGCGCTAGGCTCCTCGGGCCAGAGTGAAGATATGTCTGACTCCGCCACTCTCTCCGCCTGTTTACTCTGGGCTCTAGGGACCCCCCCACAGGTCAGAGTCAATGACTCCTCCCTGGCTATGGCATCATTGCCAATCAGCAAGGAGACCCCGGGTATAGGGTAGTAGGGTACTACCACACAGGTCACTGGACCCTTAAAAATGTCACTCCGGACCTCGAGGAGGGCAAGGGGGTACCGGCCAAGAACCCGGTCAATGCCCCGAAGGAGGGTATACTCGCCGGTATAACGCATCTGAGAGGCCGGAACTACCCCCACCCGGAGAACACACCGTGTCGCCCCAGTATCCCGAAGGTATTTGGTCTCAAACTTCAGCATCGAATCGGGGCCACCCACTAAGGCTGTCCCTGAATACTCCTGATGCAGTGGATGAATGGAATTAGCCCCGGTGGCAGTGACCTCGGTCACCGATGCCACCGTCGTGTGCGAGGGCCCGGCGGATGAGTTCCACTGATCTCCCTCCGACTTAACAGGAGGGTTGCCTCGGTAGGCCGGACTGGCGGGATTAGAGAAACAGCGGTTTTCACCGTGCCCCACGCGTTTGCAGAACTCGCACCAGGGCCCTGCCCTGGTCTGCGGCTCGCGAGCGCCCCCAGTGGAGGTCATCGGAGAACCCTTCCCCTCGATCCAGCCGCCGGGCAGACGGGGGGCGGTCTTGATCGCAGACTCCTCCGTCTTACGAAGCGACTGCGTGACTTGCAGCATTTTGCACGCCAAAACATGTTTATCAATAAGGTTGACGCAGTCTGCCAAGGAAACAGTGTCTTTGTCGACAAGAAACAATGCTAAGTCAGGCGGAAGCTGTTGATCGATACGGTAACGCACCAGGAGTTCCGCAACCGCTTGAGGTAACTCCACCTTGCTCCCCTTGAACCATCTCTGCAGCTGTTCCAACAAGGCCCGCGAATGTTCCTCATAGGTTTGACTGGACTCACGAGTCCAGCTGAAAAAATTTCTCCTATAAATACATGCGGACACCGCATAGGCATTCAAAATCTCGGCCTTCAATGCCCTGTATTTGTTTGCGTCCTCGGTTGCCATCCTCGCATATACCTCCCTCGCCTTTTCAGATAGATGGCTCACAAGATGGCCGACCCACAAGCTCTCATCAATGCCACCGGCAGCCAACAACTTCTCCGCCATCTCCAGATACGCTTCTGGCTTCGTGTCTCCCGTCCAGTCCGGCAAACGAACATGAACAGTTTCCGGGACTCTTGCAGCAGACCCCTCTGCCCGCAGTCGTTCAGTCAACATTCGCAACTCATGCTCTCTGACGCGTTCAGCTTCTGCTGCCGCATGCTCTCTCGCTGCTGCCGCACGCTCTCCCTCTGCTGCTGCCGCACGCTCTCTCTCTGCTGCCGCATGCTCTCTCTCTGCTGCTGCACGCTCTCCCTCTGCTGCTGCCGCACGCTCTCTCTCTCTCTCACGCTCTCTCTCTGCTGCCGCATGCTCTCTCTCTGCTGCCGCATGCTCTCTCTCTGCTGCCGCATGCTCTCTCTCTGCTGCCGCAGCACGCTCTGCCTCTGCCCTGTCATTCTCCCTGTTATACATGTCAAGTTGTTGAACCGGAGTCAGCCCGGTCCAGAAGGGCGAACGCATGCATTTAGTCATGATGGAATCGCTTCCTAACATCTCGGGTTGAGTGACCGGGTCAAGGCTGCTTGCGTCGCTCACCTCGCCACCCACGTGACTGTCAACATGATCAGGTTGAACTCTCACTTCCCTGGTCGACATAGCTTGGCTACGAGTTATCATACGACCAGGCACAAAACACAACCTCAACACAACGCTCTGTTGGGGAAATACGACACAACTACGCAATATCACCCGCACATCAAATTGCCAATGAGAAAAATACCACGTACAAATACTCACGTTTTTTTTTTTTTTTTTCGGTTGTTTGGAGGGATCCGAGGCTATTCGCTTATTCTTTGTCGGTTGTTTGGAGGGATCCGAGGCTATTCACTTCTCTGCCCAAGACAGCGTCCTACGGCGAGAAAGTTCCTCCCAGACGGCGTCCGCTGGTGAGAAGGCGATGAACAGATGCCAGAAGATGTCGTCCACTGCAGAATTCCCGTCTCAATCGAATGGCTCTTACTTGAATGATCCTAGGACGAGCAACCCATTTGTTGCGATCCCGCCTGGTAAATGTTCCCAGCACGGAATACGCACGTAAATGTCCGGGCTTCAAGTAATCCACGGAGTGGACAAAAGAGACGTAATCAACACAATTGTGTTTTAATCGGCCTTCTAGGGGTAAGGCACGATGCTTTATTGGCTCGATCACAAAACCATGAAAGGTAACAAATGGAATAGGCTGCACAAGCCTGCAGGAACGGTCGGCCACAGACGCTCCCACGAGACGCAGGTAAGATCCTCGCGGCTCCAATCGACGAGCTCCGGAACTCCAAGGATACCAGGATGGAATACCACACAAGGCCGCCAGGAACGGTCGGCCAGGAGCTCCAACACGAAGCAGGCAATATAGGACTCACAGTTCCAATCTACGATCTCCGGGAATCACTCGTTCTCTTCCGGAATCACTCACTCGTACAATCCATAACTATAAACGATCAGCACAACTCGCTGTCGTGAGGCGTAACGAAAGTCCCCTCGCCTCGAGGCCTCGAACCTCCGAGCTGCGTCCGTATCATCAGATGGCGGCCGCGCTCTCTGACCCTCCACCAATCACGTCCCGACTCGCCTCCCAATCGCGTGAGGCTCCAAGGAGGTTACGTCAGTGGTGGGCGGGGCACTCATTTGGGTGAGAACAAAGGTGGTTTCACCGGGGGTTTCTCACAATATATATATATATATATATATATATATATATATATATATATATATATATATATATATATATATATATATATATATATATATATATATATATATATATATTGTCGTGTGACTACCCTGTGAGGTGAACACCGTCGGGTAGCACGGATACCAGAGGAGCTTTAACACTCCGAGGCATTCAGTTTAATGTCGGAGTTAATACGCGTGGAGAACAAACGGGGGAGAAGAGAAATTGGAGAGCTTACCTTCACAGATCTCACCGGGCAGTCCTCAAACCTGTAATAAATAAACTCACACAAAACGGAATTAAAATGTACAAAAATAAACAGGTTTATTTAATAAAGAGCCGGTAACAAGGAAACCACACGATAAAACTAAATTCCTAAACAGTACATCCCCACAGACAGACTTGAAAAACAGACGAAGGGAAAAAGAACAGGAAAATAAATGTGTTTGGTTATTTAGTGGGCACTTAGCTAAACTTGGCCGGGGTGTCTCGTCAAGGATCATCCAGGCCCTCCCCGAGCATGCAATCTGGACGCGGCTCTGGTGTTGGTGGGAAAAAGGCCTCACTTGCTCTCGTTCACTAGGCCGCGCTCGTTGGCACGAAACAGGCCTTACGCGCGTGCTCGTCCACCTGTCCTCTGCACGGAAAACCGCAGTTCCCAGGCCGCGGCTCTTCCTCTGCACAACCACCAGCAAGATGCCCCAACACGGCTGCTCATGATGAAGCTCCCCCATGCAGAGGGCAAAGCACAACCATCCACTTATCGCTTGTTTGTCTGGTTGATTTGTTTGTGAAGTAAATGTCAGCTCTTTCACGAGCCTCGATTCAGTATACAAAAAAAAAGGAAAAAAAAAGGGAATGTTCTCTCTCAATGCCCAGACGCCATCCACTTATCGCTTTTGGAATGAGAAAACGCAAAAGGGAATGTTCACTCTCAATGCCCAGCCGCCCGAAGTAAGAGGGGAATGAGTAGAAGATTCAGGTACACAACCGTTCACCGCCAGACACAAACCGAGAATCGAAAATGTCCGCCGCTCCAACCACTCTATACACGCCGCTCTGACGTCATCCGTGCCTCCCTCCCCAATCAGCGAGTCCCTGCTTACTCGTCCTTTCTGTCAATCAACCCCCCAGACCAATCACTGCCCATCTCGACGGGGCTCTCGGCCTGCCCGTCCTGTGCAATTCTCAAGTCGCCATAATCAGCAGCAGTGCTCGATCTGAGTTTCCGGTTAGTTTTATTATTAATTAGTGGTGTTTAATGGGCGATTTTGTCTTGTGTCTAGTGCGGTGTCAAAAGCAACAAAGGTATAGATTACAGAGGCATTTACAAACAGGAAATTCATTTACCCATGATCCCTGAGCTAATTAACAAGCCCCACTCCTCTGATGGGGACGAACATACAAACTTAACCTGACAGTCCGGTCTAATACAAATTCCATACTTATTACATGGGGTGGTTCTTCCTCTTCATGACAATCGGAGCACACTAATTGGTACATTCTACCTGGTTCTAAGGTAACCATTGTCTACCCCCTACAAACGTAACAATATATATACATATATATATATATATATATATATATATATATATATATATATATATATTGTTGCGGTTTTAGAACCCACACTTGTGTAAATAATTACTTGTAAATATCCCATTATTAAAAGGTTAAAGGTAGCACCCCTAGTTAGTCCACAGGCAACACGTAGGCCACCATAGAACTTCAGTTATTTCATTATTATGTGTTTTAGATAAGGCTGTGTTTCCAATAGTTGAATCTGCGTTGCATCAATTAAATAAGAGTAGGTCCCCAATCCAATTCTGGCCATTTTGCCAACCTCTCTCTCCCAATTCTGTTACACGCCTTTGTTAGCGCTCGCTCAACGCCGCCATTAACCATGCGGTCAGGCCCGAGGAAAAAGGGGGCGGAATGCCAAGAACAAGGTTTGGCCTGTCAACCAGCCGTCAAGGGCGTTGCCGGTAAGCCTTCACCAGCCAACCAAGGCTGAGGCAATATCACCGACGGGCGTGGCTTTTTGGCTGGCGGAGTGATCTTGGCGCTCGTTATATAAGCGCGAACGCAAAGCCCTTTCAGAGGACTTGTTGGAGGCGCCCGCATTGAAGGGAATTCTTTCAAGGACTGCTTTTTATGGGACTGCGCAGAAGAACTTCTTGTAACGGGACTGATCCAGGAGCGCACATTTGCGAAGGACTTATACGGCGGCGCTCGCATTGAAAGGACATATACGGCAGCGCTCGCATTCAAAGGACTTGTATAAGAGAACCTTGGAGAGGGTGCGTTTGGCACAGCCATACATTTATTACATACGAAGCATCCCAGTCCTCCCGTTATATGTAAGGTCCGCTCGCATTTAACGGTACGCAGAGCTGCCTGCCGGGTTTCGCCCGCGGGACCGGAGCCTGGACCCCATTGCCTGGACCATCTACCTGGACCTTCCACCCTACCAGCTACAATCCCCCTGTGAGTGTGTATGTTTGTCTGGGGTCATAAGTTAAGACTGTTTTTAAGACTGACCTGTGTCCTTCTTCTTCTTCCTTTCTTGTACATTCTTTCCTTTCCTCTTTTTGTTTGTAATAAATTCACCTGTTCTTTCTGGTTTCGTCTTAATCCCTTCGCTTTCGTCTTTTCTCAATTGAGTAACCGTGGCATGATTAGGAACCGCTCAGAATCGGGTTTAGTCTCATTGTTAACAGCTCGGATCGCGGATTGCTAACCGCTCGGCATTTTCCATCATATCCGTGGTTCGAGCGGGAGTTATTCCCTCGTTTCCGGCCGGCGTTGGTACTTAGGTAGTAGTGAACCCCTAGGCCTAACAAACCCTATCTAACGCCGTGCCGGGAAGGACGTTATAACCCCGAGGACTCGGGACGGCCAGCTAAAAAGACAAGGGGATTAACCCCCCCCCCTTGATAAGGGGAGCGCCGACCCCCGAGATCTGCAACAATTGGTGTCTGGGCCATTAAATTTTTACCACATCTAAATTGGATCATGCCGTGGATAACCAAGGTGATCGGATGCCGGTGGGGGAAAATGAGGGGGTAGAAGAGGGGTTAGAATTAACCCAGGACCCCAGGGAAGAACAATTGGGAGATATGGAAATGGAGGAGGAAAGGAATGAAGGTGCGGTAGTGGGGGTTGCAGGCGCACAAAATGGCGGCGCCGCGCACATGGCGGTGGAGGCTGAGCCCGCGGTGGCGGCTGGGGCCGCTGTGCAAATGGGGTTTGACCTCAGATTATTCCTGACCCAACTGGGTGCAAAAATGGATAGGATGGGGGAGCAAATGGGAAGTCAAATTGGGGGGTTGAGAAATGATATGGGCAACCAAATTGGCGGATTGAGAAATGAATTGGGCGATCAAAATGAGGGATTAGACAGCAAATTTGAGGGGTTAGAAAGCAAATTGGGAGGATTAGAAAACAAATTAGGGGGCCAATTGGAGGACGTGGGTAGCCAAATGAAGGAAATGAAGGACGGGTTAACGGGATTGGAAAACAGAATGGCTGCCCAGGAGAATCAAATGGAAGGAATGGAGGACGGGTTAACGGGGTTTGGAAACAGAGTGGGTGGCCAGATAGAGCAGATGGGGAGAGACATAGACCGCAGATCTGGCGGAAGGGTTGCGGGGGTACGCGACGAGGTAGCGCGGCTTGAGAAGCACGGGGAAAGCGAGGCTGAGCAAGGCATAGTCACGTGGACGGGTAAAGAAATCGCGACCCGGGGTATGGGGAAGCCGGCGACCGCAGAATGAGAAAATTTGATTTTATTAGCACCAGCGGTCGTCGAGCTTAACAAGGAAAAATAAATTAAAATGAAAGCAATAGTGGAAATTGGAGAGACAGCGGACTTAGAAAAGCACTCGTGGGGGGAAGAAATGGAGTATGCGCAAAGTCTGTATTCACATCGTGATGTCGTGCTGCATAACCAAGTGGAAAGTTTGCAGGTGGTGGAGCGAAGAAGAGGAAAGCGCCAAGGTGAGTCGGGTTGTATATGGTGCGAAAAGATTTGGCGCGAAAGGATTTTTCGCGCGCTTGGGATCCCGGCGTGACCCGGGTGTTCGTGGAAGGTCCTTTGTGTGCTGTGTAAGGGCGAATGGCGTGCGTGTAAGAAAAAATGTCCACCGAAGCGCGGGTGTGTAATAACAGAGTGTGAAAGTGAGGATGAATGCACATTGGAGTGTATGTGTGATGAATGTGATACAGAGAGTGAGTTGGTTGTGGCGAGTATGCGAGGATGCACACCTGAGTTGATTGTGGAACGTGTGCGGGAGAGCACACCAGAGCGCGTTATTTGGTGTGCAAAAGAGTGCACACCCATGGGTAAGGGTGCGCTGAGTGGGTGTGCAACGGAGTGCACACCCACGAGTGTTACGGAGTACATAACGGAGGTGTGTGTGATGATGGAGTGTGCGAATAGAATGGATGCGCAAGAATGTGCGCGGGAGGAATGCATGGAATGCATGGAGTGTATGGAGACGCCTGGATGTGCGAGTAAGAAACGGAACGCGTGTGGATATGAGAATGCGACTGGAGCATCGACGCTGACCGGGGCAGCGGTTAGGCCGACGTTTAGCCGACGCGAGCTCTCGGGGTGTGGTGCTCTTTGTTTGCTGCGGGGGCCGGCGGGGATCGTTGCTGCGGTGCTTCTGCAAGGAGCGCCGTGCACGATCTGGGCCGGGCCCCGCCCTGTACGGTCGGTACCGCGCTTTGTTAGGCAAAGCGATCGGCCCGGTTCGAGGGGAAGGAGAAGGGTTCAGAGGGGCGCCCCCTTGTGGTGGTGGCGCTCCGGCCGGGGAAGGCTGGGCAACCGCACTTGGGAGCGCAAGGCCCTGCATAGAGATGGTGCCTGGAGCCTTGGCCCGACAAAACCTCCTCCTCTGAATCCGAATGCCGGATGGACCCAACCTGCAGGAGACAGACCACCCATATGCATTGCTCAGGTTTTCGAAGCCGAGGAGTAAGAATGTATTTCCCGCACGAGAGGCTCAAGTTTAATGGACAAATAGTAATAGTAGTAGTAATGGCGATAGTGATGTAGAGGGATGGTAGCTCTACCATCCCTCACATCCTCTTTGGGCACATGAGCAGTAGTTTTATGGGGTGGCAGTACAAACTAGCCAGGGAGGGTTAGGATAATGTATAGGGACCTAGAAAGATGACCATAGGTGAGTGAGAGTTAAGTAGTGACATTGTACCTGTAGTGGGGACGTAGAGTAGAGTAGTTGGATGATAATGACGTGGGAGTGCTTAGTATAAGGGATGACGGCGAGCACCAGTATTAGAAGGGAGTAGATAGTTAAATGATGCTGTGTGAATGAGAATCTTTGTGGTGAGGGTGATGAAATGAGGAATTGGAATGGAAGTCCTTAAAGTGCTGGTTAGCAAATGAGGTAATGCTCGGGAAGGATGTGTGTGTGTGTGTGTGTGTGTGTGTGTGTGTGTGTGTGTGTGTGTGTGTGTGTGTGTGTGTGTGTGTGTGTGTGTGTGTGTGTGTGTGTGTGTGTGTGTGTAAAAGTGAATGGATGGTGTGGAGTGGGTATTGTGGGATGAGTGGAGTGGGGTGTATGGTGCGAGGGAGTGGATGGGGGAAGGATGGACCCCTTCACGAGTACCCGGGGAGGGTAGTTTAAAAGTAGGTAGAGGGAGTAGGTAAATTGTGGTTGGATATTGACATCTGTGGTGCGGGAGTAGCAGAGTAGTGTTTTGTTGGGTGCATGAGTAGAGTGAAATGACTGGGCGTGTGGCCTGTTAGTGAGTGTGGTTGGTTGAGCACTCTGCCACTGGTAGTCTGTCGGCCAGGTGAGGCCGCAGGTAGGCTCTGGGAGTAAAGTAGAGTTCAGTGGGGCCCGTGGATCCCAAGAGAGGACCCGGGTGGCCCGATGCCAGAGGGGGCATTAGTGGGATAAGGGAGCCAGAGGGCCTTCCCCAGGTTAGGGTGAGGAGCTAGGTAAGCTCGGGTGGCAACTACAGTGGCGGAGGTGTGCATGTGAGCGGACCTGCTGGTGAGCCACATGACCCAGCCCCGAAATTGTGCGAGGGCACAGGGAGAAAAATCAGGGGAGTGAGACCCCAAATTGGAGAGCGCCACAGTATGTGCAATGGGAATTGGTTTTTAGAACCGCATAGTTTAAAGATGGCCATGGATTGGCAGAGTAAGACCCCGGGTAGTGTAAGTGTTAATGTGATTTAGCAGATAGTTAGGAGAAAATCTCTTCGCACCATCCGCATCCACTCACCTGGGTAATCGAACTCCACACCAGTTTTTGCAGACATTTGGAATGAAAGACGCATCTTGACGTGGGGGAGACATTGTTTGTATTCCATCTCTTCCTCCTTAGGAGGGATTGATGACGAATTTGGCATTAGGGGAAAGATGGGGGACAAGACGTTAGCGACGAATTTGTAAAGTTGTAGATTGTGTAAATACTGGGGTAGGGGCAAGGGTAGAGTAGGTGACATGGGGGGGTGATGTACGGTTAGGGACGAGCTTTCTCGGCTCGCTCTCCCGCGCCCCTCATCTTGCATTGCTTTATTTTGATGTGTACCCTTGCGCCCTTGCGCCGCTGATCTGCTTTGTCCTCCTTCCCCACTCATGGACCATTGTTCTTTTGTGCCCGAGGGGAGCGTGCAGGTGCCGTGAGTTGTGTGCCCGCACCCTTGCTGCCTCCTGCCTGCACTGACGCACCATATGGACCACACGTTCTGTGACCTGGCACCACATATGGACCACACGTTCTGTGGCCTAGCACCACTTATGGACCACACATTCTGTGGCCTGGCATCTCTGCTGGGACCGACCATTGTTGCCAGCGATATCTGGCTTGCGGACCACTGGTTGTAAAGTGGCACCTATGCCATGCAGGTGGACCACTTGAGTTGGCCCTGCTGGCCATATCAATAATAAAAAGCGGACGCGGTGTGTGCCCTTTTTATTAATAATAAAATAACATGAAGTAAGAAGATGAAGATCAAGCAAGATACATCGGACCAGCAGAGAAGACATCAGACATCATTTATTAATTTTGAAATGTTTTGGTGCTGGTGCTTTTGGTGCATTTTTCATTTATGGTGCTTTATGGTGCATTCATTTAATGGGTACATATGGTATTGTGTATCGGTGCAGTGCATTGCAGTGGCATTTTCCCCTTATCAAAACCATCTTTTCTTTTCCCACAAAAGACAGGTCCTGGGTGACAGTGTAAATAATTCGTGTTTTGTAAATAATGTTCCCCACTGGCTAAATGTTTAGTTTGAAGACCATTCTGCAATTCGGTTAATTGTGGGCATGAGTCAGTTAGGTAGGATGCAACGCAGCAGGTGGGACATATCTAGTGTTAAAACTGTCGCACTCAGGGTGAGGTTAAAAGTAGAGGGTAACCACACCTAAGTGTCACACTAATTTAAAAGATAGTCCCTTTTGTTTCGGCTCGGGCCGAACCTGGAAAAAGGGAGTGTGCAGTGTTGCGGTTTTAGAACCCACACTTGTGTAAATAATTACTTGTAAATATCCCATTATTAAAAGGTTAAAGGTAGCACCCCTAGTTAGTCCACAGGCAACACGTAGGCCACCATAGAACTTCAGTTATTTCATTATTATGTGTTTTAGATAAGGCCGTGTTTCCAATAGTTGAATCTGCGTTGCATCAATTAAATAAGAGTAGGTCCCCAATCCAATTCTGGCCATTTTGCCAACCTCTCTCTCCCAATTCTGTTACGCGCCTTTGTTAGCGCTCACTCAACGCCGCCATTAACCATGCGGTCAGGCCCGAGGAAAAAGGGGGCGGAACGCCAAGAACAAGGTGTGGCCTGTCAACCAGCCATCAAGGGCGTGGCCGGTAAGCCTTCACCAGCCAACCAAGGCTGAGGCAATATCACCAACGGGAGTGGCTTTTTGGCTGGCGGCGTGATCTTGGCACGCGTTATATAAGCGCGAACGCAAAGCCCTTTCAGAGGACTTGTTGGAGGCGCGCGCATTGAAGGGACTTCTTTCAAGGACTGCTTTTATGGGACTGCGCAGAAGAACTTCTTGTAACGGGACTGATCCAGGAGCGCACATTTGCAAAGGACTCATACGGCGGCGCTCGCATTGAAAGGACATATACGGCAGCGCTCGCATTGAAAGGACTTGTATAAGAGAACCTTGGAGAGGGTGCGTTTGGCACAGCCATACATTTATTATGTACGAAGCATCCCAGTCCCCCCGCTATATGTAAGGTCCGCTCGCGTTGAACGGTGCGCAGAGCTGCCTGCCGGGTTTCGCCCACGGGACCGGAGCCTGGACCCCATCACCTGGACCATCTACCTGGACCTTCCACCCTACCAGCTACAATCCCCGTGTGAGTGTGTATGTTTGTCTGGGGTCATAAGTTAAGACTGTTTTTAAGACTGCCCTGTGTCCTTCTTCTTCTTCCTTTCTTGTACATTCTTTCCTTTCCTCTTTTTGTTTGTAATAAATTCACCTGTTCTTTCTGGTTTCATCTTAATCCTTTAGCTTTCGTCTTTTCTCAATTGAGTACCTGTGGCACGATTAGGAACCGCTCAGAATCGGTTTTCGTCTAAATGTTAACAGCTCGGATCACGGATTGCTAACCGCTCGGCATTTTCCAACATATCCGTGGTTCGAGCGGGAGTTATTCCCTCGTTTCCGGCCGGCGTTGGTACTTCAGTAGTAGTGAACCCCTAGGCCTAACAAACCCTATCTAACGCCGCACCGGGAAGGACGTTATAACCCCCAGGACTCGGGACGGCCAGCTAAAAAGACAAGGGGATTAACCCCCCCTTGATAAGGGGAGTGCCGACCCCCGAGAATATATATATATATATATATATATATATATATATATATATATATATAATATATATATATATATATACTGCATTTATAGGTCATACTCGTCATCTCTTTATGTGTCGTGCTCTTAGAAGTCATACTAAAATATGCCAACTCTGGGGGAGTTAATCCATCCGCAAGGATACGTTCTCCACTATTCTTTTTGATTCATTCAAAATAATTTTCCATACATTTTACCATTAATATGAGAAACCCCTTGTGGAGGATGAAAAAGACAAAATTATTTCAAGGGAAATTGATCAATTTGTGCTTGACTCACTCATTTGGTGGAAGGTGTGATTGTAAAATTCCTGTTTTTCCCCATTACTTTGACATATTGATGACATAGTACTGGTAAAATGTCATTAATTTTCTGATGTGTGCCAGGTTCCAGTTGGCATAAATATATTGAAACCAGCATTTTATTCTACAAGGTATAACACGTGTTCTTCCGATTGCAATGGAGCTTCCACTATTGCGGATTAATTTAAATAAATAAAAACTACCATGTATGACCAAAGATGAAAATTGCAAAGAGTAAGAGTCGATTTTTTTTACAAGATACAATATCATTGTCACTGAATGTAAAATTAATTCAATACATGAAATATAATTATTTTGTCGATTTTTAACTTTGGAGCCAGAATTCCAAGTATGCCACCAAACCTCAAAAGGAGATCTTATCAAAAGGCCATTGTCAGAAATGACAACTGGCACAAAAAATATTACTTTGCAACTTTGACCATGTTACATATTAGACCTAAAACAAAACAAAAAAGAAAAAAAAACATCAAATCGATATTTACTGACAAATCATGGAGTTGGTAAAGCAAACTTTTAACAGCCTGTTATTAAAAGGTCATTACTACAGCCACCTCTGGAATCCCTGAGGCTCATTTGAGACAAAGTGCAATGTGATCTTTCCTGCAGGAATCGTGGTGCATGCTTAACAAGAAAGCTTTAGGCCTGGTGCGATAATTGGCGCAAAGTCCCTGGAAGATGCAATCTGCCTCACTCAGTCTACAAGGTGCCGTAGGCGGGCCTGTGGGAAATGCAACCAGAACTGCGTCCTTTACAAAAAAAGTTTACGACTCCAGAATCCAGGCCATGCTATTCATGTAGTGGATTGTTTAGTGTAACACTGAGCCTTAAGAGCGAGTTGACTCCGCTTGATGCTACGTTAAGTCTCCAAGTTCTTCCTCCTGATGGGTTTTTTCCCCAGACTTTTTCCAGATTATTTCCAGAGTTAGGTACGCCCCTTTGACCCAAGCAAAAGGGGCCACAGGCTGCAGGAAGTTTGCCTTTATGCTTGCTCACCGCAGAGGAAGCAGATTTTTTGCCACTGGCAAGGAAAGCGCTATATCCGAGAGGGTGTGTGTTCGAAGAACCTGTAGTAGTCGGCTGAAATGACGGCCCATGTTGGTACCCTGTTGGCATATTATATATGTCTCTACTGTTCTAACTGATGGTACCTGCTCCGTGAAGGCCGACAACGCAGCCATACTACACACCAGAGGTTTTATGGTGAGGTATGCCGTACGCTAAACAAATTGCATATAAAGTTGTTAACTGAGTATTAAACTCTTTTTTTTTTAGTGACAACGGTGTTTCCTCCCTTTTGTCCTCATTTATTGTTTCGTTCGACCACCAGGAACCCTGTCCAGGTGGAGCTCATAAAGGACACTGTGGAGAAGATTGGCGCACCAAAGGCTGAAATGGATTTGGGATAAAAAGCTCATCTGGATTGTTTTCCTCCAGGGTAAAAGCACAAGGATGGAAGAAAGCAAAGAAACACCTTCATCCCGAAGGAATAATAGCTTTCCATAATTGCTGTATTCACGTTCATTAGTTTCACACACACACCGGGAACCTAGCAGATGTATGTAAGGGATGGAGGAGTCACTGCTGGAAAGTTGTGACCAACTGATTGAAGATATTGAGGTGATGATCAGTCTACCAGGTGGTCATAATTCCGGGTCACCATTTACAAACAATGATCAAGATTGTAACTCCACACGCATGAATTCCAGTGGGCAGCCGGACTTCCAAGATTTTGAGGTGGACGCTCCGACAGTCAGCTCTGCAGCAGATGATCAGTTGAACAAGTTTATCAGGAAATCGAGTAAGAGGGAGGAAGATTTAATGGACAGCAGCAGTGATAGTGGAGCTCGACGGGCCCTGACAAGTTGGGATGTACCGAAGACCGTGCACGCGGACTTGGAACTTTCACAGATAGGGGAAGGTTTCACGAGTACTGTTGGCGATGTGAACATGCAGCGGAAGAATGAGCCAATTGAAGATATCGTGAGGAGACGAGATGATTGCAAAGTTGAATGCTCATTTAACAGCCGAGGGTTGAAGGGATTCTTCGCTCAAGAAGATGGTGTCAGGATGGCATTTACAAAATCTCCATCTATATGCAAGGTGGATGAAGTCCGTTTGGCTGTACGTCACAGGGTCTTTGTTGAGCCAAATGTTGTCAGATGTGTCATGAGGCTGATTGTGGGGTCAGGACTTTACAATGACCTGAGGTTTCATTTCATTTCTCCGGGTATTGCACGAACGGAAGAACAGGATATATGTAGGATATATAGCCCCAAAGGCCTTCCGCAAGGTCAGCAAATGTCAATGTTCCAAGGAGCATCTTTGTTGCAAAAACATGGTTTTTATTGTGAAAACCTCAATGTTTCCTCCAGAGATAGTCATGATACCATTTCTAAAGAAAATGTTCAACAATCAACAAGGCAAGAGAACCTGGAAATTTCTCTTTGGAGCCCCAGCCATACGTTGTGCAGCGGACAAAATATCGTGACAGTACCAAGCACAAACCCCGATGACATCGCTCAACTTTTCAACAATGCCCTTCATCATGTTCAGCAGCAGAATCCATCCCAGCAAACCCTAGAGCTTTGGACGAAATCCTCTTCCCCAACTACAACAGAGGATGGACCTCTCACAGAACTACCAAATGATCCTACCCTTAAAAGCCAATCAAACATTCAGGAGTATGAGCATCTCCAGAAGTCCTGCAGGCTGGTCGGTCCTTCTTGGGAAGGATCACTGTCCACTGATCTCTCTGATCAACAGTTTCACCTCATCTATTCGTTCCAGTCGTCAGATCAACAGCTTCAGTGGTCGTCCATTGGTGAGAACTCCAGTCTTCCATCAAACGTTGATGTCCAAAGTCATCGAGTTTGCAAAGTAAGCCTTGTTTTTATTACCTCCGAAGGTGGACGAAAGTGATGTTTTCACCCCTGTTTGTTTGTTTGTCTGTCTGTCGTTGAGCATGATATCTCAAAAGGTTATGGACAGATTTGGACGAAACCTGGTGGACAGTTTGGGCGCATGACAATGACAAATTGATTCGATTTTGATGAAGATCCAGATGCGGATACGAGAATGAATTAAAAAAAAAAAAGTGATTCTTCGCATTGAGAGATGGGGCCAAAAACAATATATATCATATTTCAAAAAGTTATGGATGAATTATGACAAAACTTGGTGGATAGGTTAGGTAGGTGACAATAACAAGCTGATTACATTTTGGTTCAGATCCGGATCCAGATCCGACCTATCAGTGGGATATAAAACGTAAACTGTTCAGCCTGGTGGAGGGATGTGCTCTACTGAGTGTCGTTCTAATTTGTCATTCAACAATATTGTAAAACGTGTTTTTAGCAACGATATATTCAGTGGTTATTTTTCTCAAACAGACGATGCAAAACTAGATCAAATGCTTCATCATTCCCATCCAACTCCTTTAATCTGGAAGATAAAAACTTGAATTGCTTTTGCTCAAAGTGACCTTTAAGTGTCTTGTCATGAACATTTTGGGCAGGCGGCATGTCGTGTTTCCCAAGGTGTAAGTTTTGGGGGTGCAAGTTGGTACTGAACATGTTTATTTTAGGCTTTTTCGCTGATTTACATAATTATCATATTGTGTTATTAGTCCCCTACATGGAGGGGCCTATAGGTTTGCTCTCTGTCTGTCCGTCTGTCCAACCTGGAGTTTTCCAGACATTATTTTCCATACCATTCAACATATTGTCGTGTGATTCCCTCCCAGTTAACACCAGGAGAGTCACGGATGGCCAATAGCAAGCTTTAACTAGGAGGCGACGATCAAATGCAGATTTTACTATATATGCGTGGGAAGAAAAAGAATAAGAGGAAGCTGAAGAGCTTACCTGTGGTCCCGCCGCAGTCCTCAAACCTGCGGAAAATAAACTCAAACAAAGACCGGATTTAAAGTGTACAAAAATAAATAGGTTTATTAAAACGCAATGCCGGGACAAAGAAAAGCGCGATGGTAAAACTAAGTTCCCAAATGGAGTGCTCCCACACCAGACTTAGAACACAGACGAAGGGAAAGGATAACTGAAAATAATTGTGTGGTGTGTAACTTAGCTCAGATCACTAGTGAGGTCTCGTCAGGGTCGTCAAAATCGTCCGGGGTACTGGCGACGTTGCGCGCGCGTTGGTGCGAAACAGGCCTCACTAGGCCTCGATGAAGGCCTCCCACACAAGGCGAATGGGCCGCATGGAGGGCGCTCCTCCAGGCGTGCCTGGCTTCGTCCATCCATCCTCTGCACGGAGAACCACAGCTCTCGGTGGCGTCTCCGAATACGGTCAGTCCGATCGCTTCCTGAAGCCCTTCGTCCACACACAACCGTCTTCCCCCAGAGTCCGGAACCAAGAGAGAGAGTCGATAGCAGAGGAAGGTGTGAGGGGCAAGTGAGAGAGAAGACAAGAAAGAGAGAGAGAAAGAGAAAGAGAAAGAGAAAGAGAAAGAGAAAGAGAAAGAAAAAGAGAAAGAGAGAGAGAGAGAGAGAGAGAGAGAGAGAAAGAGAAAGAGAAAGAGAAAGAGAAAGAGAAAGAGAACGAGAGAGGAGGGCAAGAAGAAGGAAATGTCAGTCCTCGAGTTCTGTTAACGTCCGGTCGTGACGTCATCAGTGCTTCTCCACCAATCAGCCCGCATGCCACCACTGCCTGCCCAGATCTCCACCAATCAGCGCGCCACTTCTTGCTCGCCCTTCTTTCACCAATCGATGAGTGCCTTCTTGCTCCGCCCTGGCCAATCAGCGAGTCCTTTCTTACCCTGACCTTCCTGTTGGTCAACTCCTGCCCAATCACTGTCCTTCTGGGCGTGGCTCTCGGCCTGCCTGAGCGATGTGTGCCTGCCAGGCGGGGTTGTCAGCCCCAGTGACCGACGCCTGGCTTCCGGTTGGTTTTATTGTTATGTGTGGTTTAATTAATGGGCATTTCCTCACTAGTGTCTATGGTGCGGTGCCAAAAGAGACAAAGGATAAATCGCATAGGTTAAGAAATACAAGGGATAATTTAACCTTATGCCCTAAGCTAGTTAACATGCCCCGCTCCCTCGTGACGGGGACAGATATACACTTATCCGACATTCGGCTAAACAGAAATTACATGGTGATGGTTCTTACTCGACATCTGGAGCACCTACCTGACTCTACATATCACTGCCTACCCCACAAACATAAAAATATTCATCTGAAACTTTGTAAATAACTTTATTATGATAGGTTACAGAAGAAGTTTGAGTTTTGGGACGTTTTGCTATTTTTTTTTTGCAGTTATGTCCTTTCTTGACTTTTAATATATATATATATATATATATATATATATATATATATATATATATATATATATATATATATATATATACATATACATATACATATACATATATACATACATACATACATATTCAAATGGTACTGGCGGCTCCAAGAATCCAGGACGTGCCACAGGAACCACCTAAGGGCTTCTGCGTGCTACCATTTGTGCCACGGGTATCTCAAAGGATTGGCAGGATTTTGAGACCGGTCGGGGTGAGGGTCAACTACCAACCTATATACACCTTGAGACGTGCACTGACCAAGGTCAAAGACAAAAGACTGAAGAATGATTGCACAGGTGTGGTATACACCATTCCATGTGACTGTGGTGGAGAATACATAGGCGAGACTGGAAGAACCTTAGGCCAGCGCATTAATGAACACCACAAGGCCTTTGAGTGTAATCACCCAGAAAGATCTGCTATCGCCAAGCATGGAATAAGGGCGGGCCATGTTCCTCTATGGGACAATGTGAACGTGCTGGCGGCATCCCCGAACCGGGCCAGGAGGTGAATACTGGAGGCCTGGCACACTGGCCAAACGAGGGCACCATTGACAGAGGAGACTGTGGCGTTACCACAGGCATACGGACCTCTCATGCATAAGTACACCAGAGACACACCGATGCGTTTAGGAGGACAAAGACAAAGTGGGACATAGCCGACACAGGCAACACGGACAACAAAACACAATACACCGCTCAAACACGCACAAAACACTTGCAACATAAGCCGAGCATGGGTCCATGGTCACGAGGTCTCGCAACGCAGCTTTGTGATTCGTTGATAGAATAGGCCCACCCCTCCCCCCAGATATATCTGGGAGGAGGTGAACAAGGGAACTTCTCTTGATGAAGGCTAGTGGAGGCTCGGCGCACGCTGGGTTGCTGGCCGAACGTTGAATTTTAAAGACATAGCTATAGGTTGGAGAACGGAAAAATGGATATCGTGGATATAATTCCCAACCGTCGTTCATTACTTGATATATATATATATATATATATATATATATATATATTGTTGCGGATATGAGGATTGCATTTTTTTGATTGTGTTGTATTGTATTGGAAATGGTGATGAACATTGTTTGGATATGGCCCCTCCTGCCTCCGGAGTTGTGTAAAGATAAAAAGGGCGTCTCGGTAGTTAATTCCATAAACACCACATTGCAGGACCCGATAAAACCCTTGTTCAGTAGCTTATATCTTATTATGTGTTTTAGAGTAAGGCCTTGTCTTCCATTAGAATAATACTCCATTGCACCGAATCAATTAAGAATAGCTCCCCTTCAATACTTCCATTTCCCAGCCAAACTCTCCATCTGCGGGTAAAGCAGTTCACAAGCGTGGGGTGCACGCCCTCTCATTTCACTGCTATAGTGAATATGTGCTCCGTGCTCTGTTTGAACAGGAGGGGCGGGGTCGCCCGGGAGAGGCAATCCCAGGGCGCGCCACGAAGGGCGGGGCTGTTCAGCCCCATGCCCAAATAAGGAAACAAGCCCGTGGCTCGCCACGAGGGGCGTGCCGTCGGCGCCATGCCCAAATAAGGAGACAAGCCCGTGGGATTACCATACAAGGTCACGAAACAGAGCACGGAAGAGGAGGGCGGTACCGAAACCGAAGGGGGCGTGTCAGACCCGCGCTGAAGGTATGAGAGAAGGGTGCGACGATGGCTGGGACAAGCTACACCAGAGATACGGCAGATGAGTCCAGCCCCGTTTCAACCAGCCGCGTGAAGCCCTGACGGGGCAGCGAGTGACCCTGCCGGCGTGCACTGTAAAGCCGAATACCAGGAGCTGCCGGCGTGCGCTGTAAAGCGGATTACAAGGAGCTGCCGGCTCCCCGCTTCCCTCCCGGAGTGGACCTGCTCGCTGTGCCCTGTGATCCCACCTGCTCATCCTTTCCAGCCATTCCTGCCTGCAAGTTCCCCATTTGCGTATGTGAGTTTGTTTTGTTCGTGCTGTCCTGGGTAGTAACTAAGTCTGTATAAGCTAGTAATTTTCACTGTGTCACCTGCATTTTCATGTCCGCTGTAAATACCCGTGACTGCTCTTTTTGCTTATGTGTGTGTAAATAATAATAAACCCCGTTACTCTTCTGTACGTCTCCTTCTTCCTCCTCTTTGCATTCGTCGTCTTAGTCTTTTCCACATTGAGTATCTGTGGCGCGATACAGCCAACGTTTGGGTGAATCGGGTTTAGTCGGGGAACAACTGTTCGGCCGCGGTGCCTTCGCTCGGCAAACAACATCCTTATCCGCGGACCGTAACAATATATATATATATATATATATATATATATATATATTATACATGGGTCAGTTTTCCAGAGTTTCCCCCTTATCCTTTAACATATTCAACTAATACTTGGTAGGGGACATGTTTTGCAAAGCAATTCTCCCTCTGGTTATTTATAGTTTTGTTGATCATCTGTGTAAGTGCAAGAAACGTTCAAAATGTTTTGCAATCGATAGTACACACAAACTTATTATTTTGTTATCCTCTACTACTTGTTCTCCCTTAACCTCAAGGCTGCTATTCCATTTGTTCTTTGATGAATCTATTTCCATGAGACATACTTCATGTGACTAACCCCAAATCATTTTCCACAGCGTTAGTGAACGATTCATTATCGGCAGGTCATGGCACTCTCGCAGGATAGCCTATAAAGGAGATACACAGGCTGATCTCTGAGCTGTGTAGCCTGGGTTCGAATCTCTACCCAGGTATAAACTGGTGCCCTGATATATCACCTGCCGGGTGAGGCATCAAAGTGTCCGTCGGAATGACGTCATGCGGGGGAACCCGTCCGCTATTCCAGGTCGTTGATGGAC
The DNA here is from genome assembly GCF_964187855.1 of Myxine glutinosa. Lineage (NCBI taxonomy): Eukaryota > Metazoa > Chordata > Myxini > Myxiniformes > Myxinidae > Myxine > Myxine glutinosa. The sequence continues at coordinate 46,396,139 of NC_136272.1, read as the reverse complement.
GTTAGAGGTACCACGGTGTCTTTCGTAAAGAGTAGGTGAGTTATCGCCGGAACTCTGAACAAATTCCTTCCATAAATCGGTCACTTTGCCTTTGGTGAGGAAGGAAGTTCGCTTACTCACTGTTAAGCCCACGTGTTTCCGGCATTTGTTTTTAGAACGATCCAACTTGAACATGGAAATATTTTCCAGTGGTTTGTAAAACTCATTCAAAAAATATCTCACGTTCATGAAATTTGATTTTAATTAAAGCGTTAAGGTCTTTTATTCAAACCACCTATGACTTTTATATTCAAACCACCTTTGATGGGCCACCTTGCACCAACCTATGGGAATTTCTAATGAGAATGATTGATTTCCAACATTGATATCCAACTCTTCTGCAATTCTGTTTACACGTTTAATATTTGCTCGAGTTGGTGGTATATGGATGTAAGAATACTCATTCAGGGCCATATTTGAACTTGCACCATTTAAACTCCATTATATGAAAGACGCCCCGATAAATCGTGCGAACAGACTCCTGTGTGTTTGAACCGATACATAAAGTTCTCATTCACAAGTAAATCATACAGATATATTCCACAGTACGTGAAATTGTGTTGGACGCCATCATGATTTTACCCGAATATGTTTAGAACAGCATTTACGTCACTTCCTGTATAACCTGCCCAAGGTATACATCGATTCACCAACTCCAAATGTTGACAGTGGACAATTTACATGTTCTACAATATTCTTCTTTACATGTTCTACAATACATTGTCCACATCAACTTTGAACGGCCCCAGTATATTATTGATCAAATTTTTTTCATGTTTTTCAAATTTTCACCCACCACATAAATGAGCTATCTTCATACGAATTAGCAAGTTGCCTGTGCCCGCACGGGATTCTAAACAGGTAGGGATGGAGACGGCAAAAACACAAATGGAGTCTTGTGCCATCGAGCTGGCCAGCTGGGAGCAACAATTCACATTTATTGCACATCTGATGCAATTTAAACTAGAAAGCATCTGAAAATGCAAGGCCCGTCCACGTCCGTTTGTTTTCAGACATCTTGTTTCATATGCTCAAATAACAAAAACAGTTTAAAAAATCCAAATGAAAATTGCAACCATGACCTTTGACCTTTTGATCTAAAACAAACAAGCAATAGACTCCTACCTTTTGATTAGTGAACCAATTCAGTGATCCAATATGCAAATTCTTTAAATTTCAGGTCAATCGGGTGTAAATTGGTGATTTTACGCAACCTTGACCTTTGACCTTTTGATGTTCAAGAAAAAAAATCAGCTTCTACCTTTTGATTGGTGAAACAATTCAGTGATCCAATATGCAAATTCTTAAAATTTCAGGGCAATTGGATGAAAATTGACAATTTTATGAGATGCTGACCATTGACCTTTTGCCAAAATTATTAATTTGCCTTCTCTGAGCCTTTGCCTTCTTTGCCTTCTCTGTATTATCAAAATAAAGCTTTGTTGAAAATTTGATGACAAAACTCAAATGGTAAAAAAAGGTACGGCCCAAACAGACACACACAGACAAACAGACAGACACACACACACAGACAAGCACACAAACATACACACACAGACAAACAGACACACACACACACACACACACACAGACACACAGACAAACACAGACAGATACACAAACAGACAGACAGACACACACACACACACAGAGACACACACACAGATAGACAGACACACGCACACAGACAAACACACACAGACAGACACACACACACACACACACAGACAAACAGACACATACACACACACAGATGCACACACAGACAAACACAGACAGATACACACACAGACAAACAGACAGACAAACACAGACAGATACACACACAGACAAACAGACAGACACACACACACACAGACAGACACACACACAGACAAACAGACAGACACACAGAAGTGATTCCAAAACCCTGTCTCCTGCTGTGCAGGGGAATGACTAATTCTCTTATGGTGACGAAGTGCTTCATTTGAAACTTTGTTCGATTTATGTAACTTTTTGATGTCTAATTATGTTCCATCATAAAAAAAATTATTGGTGCCAAAACCAGTGACCAATTGCAAATTGGCAGTAGGATTGCACCCAATATGACGTCAGCAGCCTTTTAAAGATTTCAGGGGATTAAGGTTAATTCAGATCACATGCCATTAACCCTTCAGGGGGATTTCCTTGGGAAGATCTTCACAATGGGTTAATGTGGAGAATATTGCTGACGGTGGTATGCTGTATGAACGTTAAGGTAGTCACACTTTGCAAGTCCTGTGTATATTTAGGGCGGCACATGACATTTTATGCCTTATCTTGTGGGTTTTTTTTCGCTGTTTCAGCTCCGTCGCCGCAATGCCGTGAGATTTCCATCTGCTTCCCATGCCATTCACCTCAAGAACAACCGGTGCGAGATCCTCAGCACACCTTCAGTTCCCACCATGAACGATTCACCACTAGCCACTCACATGCTCTGACGTTTTTCTTTTTTATGTGGCAAAGAGTTTTTGGAAAGACTAGCACATCACCCGTAGGGTGATTGTATCACCCTTGTGCAATGACACATCACACGCATGCCCACACACACCTGTGGCCAGTTACATTTTAACTGTGAGCAAACTTACACATGCAACTCTGACATCTCCCCACCACCACCTCCACCCAAAGCCTCAACCTTCCCATCTCAAATTGTCCCTTCTTTACTCTCCCCTCCCCAACCCAAGCCCTCGCCCCCTTTCCCAACCCAAGCCCTCACCCCCTTTCCCAACCCTAAACCCTCCACCTCCAACCAGTGTGACAAATCAGTATTAGTAGTAGCGTTAGAGGCCACTAACAATGCATAAGGCAATGCATAAGCTACTACATACAAATCATCTCAATACCTCCAAGTTCTGAAATAATCAAATCCATCGCCCCGCTCCCGCTCCTGTTTTTATCACCTCTTCCTTCTTGTTCCTTCCCAGACTGCAAGAATCAAGGAACTGTGCTCAGAGCGGTACGACCCGTGTGGAGGTATGCAATACTCAGTCGGAATAACAGGTTCGAACAGTCTCCAGACTCTGCGAGAACCAAACTAACAAATACACAAACTCTCCAAAGTTGTTGTATTCTTTATGCTTCAGTCACATTTGGCTCAGCGGCCGTAGGGTCTAAAAAATCTACGGCCACTAGCAATTATAGGGCGGCCGCAGTATTTCCACGGTCACACAATGTAGCAGTCACATATGTTTTTATTTTTCGGGTAGCCGCACGGGGTATTTAGAAATTGTGGAGACCGAAAACGTAGGGGTGCCGTACGGTCTTTGATTTGATGTCGCACGGTGACCTTAGGGCGTCCCTGCGGCGGCCATAGAATTTTCAAGGCAGACACAAGGTAGCCTCAAGGTGCCCGCAAGGCGACCGCAGGGGGGCCCTAAGGCGAACGTGCGGCCAGACGGACGGTAACGAGTGGGTATATATACCAGTCGTCATGGCTACGGCTTGTCGAATTGCTACGGCCAACCTAGAAATGAAAAAAGTTATAACTCTGCGCTATAATTCCACGGCGACCCCTACGGCCTGTAAAATATAGCCATACGCCCTAGGGCCACCTCAGAAACTCTGCGGCCGCCGCACGTTTCTGTCAATTTAGGGGGGGTACGGCCGCCGTATCCTAGCCGTAGAGCAAATGTGACTTATGCTTTAGCAACCTTCAAGCCATCTCGTTTTGATTCTTGTTCTTTATGCACTTTGCTACTGTTACAACTTATGAGGAAACAATGTGTTGCCACCTGGTTTAAGTCTCCAAAATCTTCTGTATTTCCTTACAGAAATCTCATGCAGGTCTTGTACCAAACTCAGTGGTGTTAGAGCGTCCGCTCCGAATCTGGGAAGTTAGCGGCTCAAATCCCGGCCGAGTCATACCAAAGACTTTTAAAATGGCATGTGCTGCTTCCTTCCTCGATGTTGAGCATTTAAAAGGAGACAGCACAAACAATCCCCATCGGTTGGCATCCAAGGGGAGTAGGAAATTCCTCCTCAGGAAATGCCCCGATGAGTGCGGTGAGAAAGGTGGCGCCATTGTTATGACGTTGCTGGTACCCAGGAAGTGACAGCACTTCCTCCAAGCTCAGTGGCTGTGTTAAGTGTTTGTCTCCTCAGTATGTCCATGTGTGTGTGTGTGTGTGTGTGTTTGTTGTTATCACCATATGTGTATTTCAGAAGGTGAAACAGTCCTCCCACATCTCGAAGTATCCACCTCCATTTCAGTAAGGGATTACATGATTCATGGACCGGTTTCTGTAGTTCACTTGTTCTCAAAGTTTTGTTCCGAGGGCTCTTTTGAGGATCGTCACCGAGTCCCGGACAGCTTCCAACTGTAGTTCGTTTGTCGTAATATCCCCATGGATGTTTTTTAAGATCACTGTAAGGTTCCTGTTATCATTCCTGTTGCTCTAATAATCATTGGTACAATTTTGGTGCTCTTCAGCTTCCAGGATCTTTTCAGTTCATTTTTGAGCTCTTGGTATTTTAACATTTTCTTGAGTTCTGTGTCGTTTAGGCCAAAATCCCTGGGTACTGACTCCTCAGTTAGCCATTTCTTCCATTTTGTACCTCAGTACTAGACCCGGTCGGAATGCTTTGCATATTTTCCATGTTCACGCTCGATGGGATCATGAGGTCGTACATGAGCATCACTTCATTGTTTTCTGTGATTGCTTTTGGTTCATGTTTCCATGAGTTTTGTGGAACTGGGATATTGAGATTTTTCCAGATGTTCCAGTGGATTACTCAACATACTTTGCAGAACATATGTAAAAATTAAATGGTGCTTATTGTTATTTTTCCACGCTGGTAATTAATAAACGCCCTGTACGTTTTTCTATGATTTAAAACCTTACACAGCGGAAGGCGTTTGGTTAAGCAAAGGAAAGCTCCAAGCACTCCCACAGTACTGATGTGTTGCGAAAAAGATGAGCAGGTGTTGAGTATGGATAACAAACACACCTGTGGGTATGTAATGGGCCATGTAAATGTGTGTGTGCAGGTATGCAGAAATGCACTCGCTCAGTGCCTGCACTGCAAACTTCAGCAAATGTGGGACAACATTGTACAGGTGCAGAGGGAACTACTGAAGGTGAGCAAAAAATGCACTTTACCTATTTTCATCTTCTCCGAAGCAACAAAGGAAATGTGTAAATTTATATCAAGAAAATCTGCAAAATTACTTTTTTTAATGTAAAAGTAAGTTGAGAAATGTGAAAGGGAAACATTGCCTTCCCGATGTGACTACCACTAATGTAGTTCTTTATTCATGTGGAGCACACAGTTGCAGGGTAGCATCATTGGCTGATGATGCAGCTGTGCCGCTGATGTTGCGCCCTCTGCTGATTATGGCAGGAATTTTTGGCCATGGTTCCGGCGATAGCTCGCCTACTATTCGTCAAGGACACCGTAGGATCTTTAACGTCCACCAACTAATGCTGGCAGACATTGGTGAAAAAACGTCCAGCCCGTTTAACGTCCATCCGAGGGACGGCACACGCATTGATGAATCAATCTTCCTGTGAAACACCGGGATGACGGTTTCTGGCTGGGTCGGGATTCAAACACAGACGACACAGCTTAGAGAGGAATACTTAGAGGCAAGTACCTCCAGGCCGTCCTGTCAGCCCTTTGAAGTGGTGGGAAGGCTTGTGCCGCAGTGACCGAGAGAATTATGCTGGCAGGAGCTTAAGCTCCTGGTAGGTCTTACCACACCAGACAGATTAAAGGGTTGGAGCAGGAAAAAGAGTTGTTTCACAAATGGGACAAATGAGGTTATTTCACCTTTTGCAAATTATCCAATGGATGGTACCACAAACATAAAATCACACTTGCAGGAGTTGCAAACACCAGTGTTATGACTCGAGTAGATTGAGTGGCAAGCAATAACCCTCAACCTCACCCTCTAAAGCATTTCCCCACAACCCACACATTCAAACCTTCTCCCACACCCCACACACTCAAACCTCCCCCTGAATCCCCCCTCCCCCCAAAGCATCACCTTGCCTCCCCCCCCCCCCCCACAAAGCTTCCCCCAATCCCATATCCAAACCTCCTCCCCCATATTTCTAACTGTGTGGACTTAAACATCCAAGGTCTCCGCTCTAACCTGAAAAATATCTCAATCCAGGCCGCTGCCGATAAACCAGACATCATCTGTTTAACAGAATCCTTCCTGCCACAGGACATCTCTGAGTCATTAATATCTCTCTCCGGTTACTGTCTCCTCCTCCGATTTGAAAGACCCAAACCACGCCTTGGCAGCAGCAGAGTTGCTCTTTACATCAATAACTCAATTTCCTACTGCGCTTGTACTAACCTTACAACTCTCAACCCCCAGGAGCACCTCTGGAGGCGACTTCCCCTCTTTGGCTCCGCTCCCACCTCTTGTTCATCTGTGTATTGTACTGCCACCATAACAGTAAGGACTCCATCCATATCTCTCTCTCAGACATCATGGACAAACTTTCAACCACTCATCCCAGCAAAGGACTTCTGTGACTCAATAGAACTGACTCAATCTGTGATCTTTCCAACCTGGATTTCTCTCAATGGCAAATCCTCTCCCTTCTGGACTTGGTGGTGACTAATTTTCCCACTCTCCTGATGTTCCACTGATCAAATTGGTTCATCTGATCATATGCTTGTATGACCAACATGTTGTGAGACTCAACATTTCTTTGGCTATTCCCAGAGAGCTGTCTCAATGCCGGCGAATCTGGAATTTCACTCAAGCAGATTAGCAGGGATGGAAAGCAGCTATCTCACTTCAGGACTGGTCTCCCATATCTCTTGCCCCCGATGTTAACTCATCCTAGGAATTCTTCCATATAAATCTGATCTTTCTCATGCACAGATTAATGCCATCTCATCTTGAGCTGGACTCTGTGTCTTTTGTACCTGAGAAGGTAGAGAAGGTTCTGGCAACCCTCGACTCTGACTCTGCCACTGGATCAGATGGCATGAGCTCACTTGTCCTAAAAACATACTCTGCTGGTCCTTGTCATTTGCGCTCGGTCATTTTCCATCTGTTTGAAAATCAGCCAACATCACTGCATTACATATAAAGGAGCAAAAACTGATCCCCTCAACTACAGAGCTATCAGCTCACTTACAATCAGCAGCAAGGTCATGGAATCAATCATCACAGTTGATATGAAATGCGTCCTTTTTTTCAACATCCTCATCTCAGATCACCAATTTGGTTTCAAAGCAGGTTACTCCACCTTGGACATGCTGCTTCTACTCTCCCAAAAATGGATGCAGGCCCTCAATGTCAGACATGAGATCAGGGCCATCTCTCTCAACATATCTCATGCTTTCTATACAATCTGGCATCCTGCCTTACTCTCGGAACTCTCTGCATATGGAATCCAAGGCCAACTCCACACGTTGCTTACTGACTTCCTCAACCCTCGTACCCACATGTGGCACTCAACGGAATCATTTCACCACTTCTCCCTGTCAAGGCTGAAGAGCCCCAAAGGCAGTGTTCTGGGCCCAGTCCTATTCCTGATCTTCATCAATGATATCTCTGACTCTCTGGAAAATCCTCTTTATCTATATGTTGATGACTCCACCCTCTGCCGTGACATCCCTAATCCTTCAGACAGACAGGCTGCTTATTCTCTCCAAAAGGACTGTCAGGCAAACCCTCCTATCTACTTTCTTAACAATCCTCTTGAGGAAGTTCAGTCATTCAAACTCCTGGGTCTCACTAATCAGCTATTATCTTTTTCTTGAGAAAACCACATTTCAAAGTTGGCCTCCAAAGCCAGCCACCGACCGGGCATCCTCCGTTGTATAAAGTCCTTCCTTGGGATACCTGAACTTCTATCCACCTACGAGGCTTTCATCTGCAGCTTGATGGAGTACTGCTCTCCCCTCTGGGCCAGCTCCCCTGCCTCACATCTTGCTCAGGTTGATGCTGTGGAAACCAAGGCCTTCATGATCATTGGAATCTACCGCGATGATGCTGAGTCTATGGGTTTATAACTTCGCCATTGCAGACAGGTCAGTGGTCTCTCTGTCTTCTTCTACTGTCTCCTTTCTGATCTTCCACCCTCTGCTCTTTACATGCTTTGTCCACCACCCCTCCTGGCTCCTTTCCTTCTCCTGCCCCAGGTTTATGCAGGGCTCACACAGTCCACCATCAACCTACTTCTGGTGAAACCACCTAAATCCAGGATCACTGCTCATCTCCACTCATTCGTTTCTCTTTTTTCCTGCCTGTTGAATCAACATCCATGTCCTCTTTTTCTCATTCGTCCAACCAGGTCTTAAAAACAGCTGTTCACCACCATTTCCCCAATAAAAACACCATTTACCCAATCCTAAAGCATGATTGTTTCTACCATTGATAACCCACAAAAATTCCTCCTCCTTCTAATTTTCCAGTTTTCTGTCCTTGAAGTTTGACTTTTCCCTCTTTGGAGTTTTTCAGCATCCATTTTGTCCAGCATATGCAATCATGTTTTGCATCCTGTTTTTGTCTGTTACGTCCTGATCCGTTCACTGTATTAGGCCTTCCATGAGCCTCGACTATGAATACAAAAATAAATTAAAAAAATTGAACGGCCACCCAAGTTCGTTTGAACAGATGATGATGAAAAGGGAAGAAGAGTGAGGGTAGGTGAGGAGGGACATGAGAGAGGTGGGGATGCAAAGAGAGGATGCTCAGGACAGAGGGGGAGTTGAGAGGGAAAACCCATGTGGATGACCCCACAAGAAGGTGGGATTGATTGGGGCCATGAAAATAGCAGTAGTTATTTTAGAGACCATGGACCTACTGATCAAACCTTGTTATGTGATTGGAAACAAAAGTTGCTTGCACATTGTACAGATCAAATTTTCATCACAGTAGATCCACATGTTGGGTCAAAACTCAGTTACATTGCTTGAGAAGTCACATGAAAGTAACTCAGATTTCATTGCAACATGTCCAAGTTAGGATATTGTTTATTTTCAGTGTTTAAGGGTTAAGAAACAATCCTGGATTTTCTTCGCTGAATGTGGAAACTTCAACTCGAGTTTTGATGGGAATCAAGCACCAGCGTGGGCAATGCAATAAGGCTTTGCACAATCCACCACTAAGTTTTCATTTGAATGTTCAATCTTATGTCTTTTTGGACTTTTCCAAAATATGTACATATACTTTATATTGATTTCTGTCCTGTTGTTATAGTTTAATCTCTCTCAATACTTTGTCCGTGTCATCAGACATGGCGATGCAACGTAATACTTCAAGCTGAGCTGCAGCTCCAGCGAAGAAAGAACCGGCAAATACGAGAAGCTCGCAAAGCCGTTTACCGAAGCACGCTTCGCTTCCACTCATGGCTGCAGTCACGACCACCACTGCACGCACCACGATGAACTCGCTGTCTATATAATTCTACCAGCCAAGCGCACCAAGGGGTGACCGCACCATCGGTTCCGAAACATATATGTCTTGCCATGCTCTGAAGCAGCATAAACATTGGCTCGTGGTATTATCGAGAGCACTTCCCAAGCTGACAGATTGATTCAGGGTCCACTTAGGTTGTGGATATGTGGATGCACAGGATTAACTATTTGCATTATTATGTCAGGGTATTAGTTGATCATGGTGTTGGTGTAAATGATAATATGAGGCAGTCATGTTACATGAAATAAAAAAATAAGGCTGAAGTGACAAAGTTGAGATGTCAATTTCAATAGTATTCACAGAAGAAGGCATAAGAATTCACATAAGAAGACATAAGAATTCACATAAGAAGACATAAGAATTCACATAAGAAGACATAAGAATTCACATAAGAAGATGTGATTACTATTGAAATTGACATCTCAACTTTCTTTCAACCAGATGATCTGGTGTTGATTGCAGAAAATATGGATTGAAGGAGAAGATGAACAAGTGGAAGGAATGTATGGAGACAAAAGGTCTGAAGGTGAATATCGGAAAAACGAAGGTGATGGCAAGTGGTAAAGCATGTGGGGAGGTGGAAAGAACTGGGAGGTGGCCCTGTGCTGTGTGCAGGAAGGGTGTCGGAGTGAACTCCATTCAATGTACAATGTGCGCTGAGTGGGTTCATCAAAAATGTAGTGGTCTGAGAGGGTCATTAACCAGTGTGGCAGCTACATTCAAATGTAAGGTGTGCACAGAGGGAGCTGCAGATGGAGGAAATGTTGAGTTGGATCTTGGAGACGGCATGAAGCTGGAAGGTGTGAAAACTACCTCGGAGACATGCTGAATGGAGAAGGTGGATCAGACTCGGCAACGGTTGCTCGAGTGAGATGTGCATGGAAGAAGTTTCGGGAACTGAGTGGCGTGCTGATGAGGAGGGGAGTGTCGTTGAAGCTGAAGGGAAAGGTGTATGCTGCATGTGTGAAAAGTGTTATGATTTATGGGAGCGAGACATGGGTCATGAATGAAGAGCAGCAACGAAGGCTGGAAAGGGTGGAAATGCGAATGGTTCGGTGGATGTGCGGAGTATCGTTGAGAGAGAGGAAGACAAATGATGAATTGCGAAAGATGATGGGAATAGAGCCTGTGATTGATGCTGTGAAGAGGAACAGGTTGAGATGGTTTGGTCATGTGTTGAGATAGGATGAAAGTGACTGGTTGAGAAGAGTGATGGAAATGAATGTAGAAGGAAGTAGAGGATGGGGAAGACCGAGAAAGACTTGGCTAAAGATGGTGGAAGAAGAAATGTGGGCAAGGGGGTTAACAAGGAGAGATGCAGAAAATAGGGCAAAATGGAGAAGATTGTCATGGGGACCGCAAGGCTAACCCCCGCTCTAGCAGGGAAAATGGCCTTTAAAATGCCTGTTTTTTTTTTGTTTTTTTTCCTCACATAAGATGTGTAACCCTAAAACTGATTTTCAGTCTGCCTTCCCGGACTGTCGTCTGGAATTTCAATCAATAACCTGCACGAAAATAAATGAATGTTTAAAAAAAATAACAATTCATGAGCTTTTTATTTGTGCTGCACACGGTTAAAATTGGTGTTTTATTTCCATAGTTCTTTAAAAAAATGTATGTAGGATTTGCCCATCACTGAGCTAAAATGCCACTCAAAGGTGGAGGCTGCAAAATAAATTGTGGGGAAGGGAATCACTGGGAAAGGAGATACCTATTCCCATGTCTCAAAATGATAAAGGTTGTATGTTGCTGGGAAACAGGATGCAGGGAGGGAATTCCAGAGTTTGGCAATGCGTGGGAAAAACGGGAGGAATATTGTACTGTGTTGACCCTGGGAACACAGACAGTGTGGGGGTGTGCAAAGCCTGCCAAACGTGTAGAGTGCTTGAAAGTGTGTAAATAAGGGAAAATGAGTGCCCTTTGAGCATCTTCCATTATAGTACATGTAGAAGAGACACAGAGAAGCCACAGAATGTCGAACCGAAAGAGGTTCCTGAGATGATGTCAGACCATGGCCTACCAGGTTAACAGCTCGTCGTTGAAGTCTGTCAAGAAGGCCTATATTATTCCATGACTAGACATATTCAAACAGAAGACCAAATACTGCACGGAGTCATCAGAAGGAACCTGAATAAGCAAATACAGGATGTAGATGCCTCAGTGCATTACCACCGAGGTTGGGATCCTGTACTATCAGGTGGCTAGGACCTGCAACATGTTTTTGGCCTGTACTCTTTGGAGTGGTAGGTCACTAAATGGCGATCAGGGGTCCGTAGATGGGACTAGATGGGAGAGATAGCAAAAACCAAGGCCCCGGAGCATGGAACAACCAATCCTTTGCTCTGAAACGAAACCTGAGAATCCATTTTCTTTACCATGTAAGTGGAAATTGGGAGGGGTAAATTGATCCATGTCGAGGCAACAGGTGTCTCTACCCGCTATTGGTGGTAAACTGCCGACCAAGGATCACGAGCTCTATCCGCGATTTAAATCAGAGTTGTCCTTCTCCTAAGCAGACTTCCAGCCAAATCTGACGAGCACTACCTGCCCGGGTTTTAAATCAGAGTTGTCCTCTTCGGCAATCTGCCAATCAAGGTCAACAAGTACCATTCTACCCAGTGGGAGGACACGAGTGTTGGTGGACCTCCTCTTGCAGGGATCTGTCCGTGGACCGAGGTGAGATCAAGGAACACGCCATCTCGGGGATGGCGGAGGAGGAAACGAAGCACTTATGAGGAGACACAAGTCGTGGTTCCTCGCTGGAATGGGGAAGGACGTGGCTGCGGGACCGGGGAAGGCTCCGTTTCGTCTTGGGGACTTGCGGGTGGAGATGAGGACCGGTGGCCCTGACGCTTGCACATACACACACACACACACACACACACACACACACACACACACACACACACACACACACACACACACACGGGTCGTGATTTGCACGTACACATGCACAATGAAAGTTTATATACACATGCTTTGCGTGACATCATGAGCTGTGTATTATGTTCACACATATTGTGCATGACATTGTGATTGTGCTGTGTATTGTATGCACACATGACACATTATTATAGGTTATATACACATATTGACCGAAGTTGACACACACATTATATACACATATTGAAAGGGGACCGAAAAACAACAACTACCACGGTTCCCGAAAAAGGCCAACCCCCGCTTGCGGGGAAAAATGGCCTCTAAAGGTGGTTATATACACATATTGTACACATACTGTATTTGACACACATATTGTGTGACATATTTGATATTACACACACACACACACACACACACATATATATATATATACACACACACACACATATATACACACACACACACACACACACACACACACACACACCTGGGAGGGCTCCGTTCCACTTTTTGATACCCGCATATTGGGAGACGAACAACTTCATTATTATTCATTCACAATTGTAAACACCCGTTGCTTTCTACTCCCCTCTACCCCCAATTCCTTGATCTTCATTCTACCATTTCCTTGATATGGTGAAACATTTGACCACACTGTGTATGTATCAAACAAACAATTGACAATCGGTAAATCCACATTGACATTACCATTGCAGTGTTCCTTTTGGGTCGTAGTCCATGGTAATGCTCTGCGAAGATCTCTCTCACTGGATTCAAAACTTAAGACACCACAAAACAAGGCCGTGGTCCGTTTCGACCACCGCATGGTCTTCCATGGTCTGTGAAGGGATCATTGGATCATGACGTTGAAGTATCTCCCCAAGATCGGGGAGGGGGGAATCACGTGACTACAATATGCAAAATATCTTTCTCTTCTGACACACGACCGTTAGTAGAGTTAAAAAGACAAATATATTGCTGCAGTATTTCGGGCGGTGTATAGGTAAAAAGAAAGTTGTTTTAAATTATATATCCCTCCACCGTATGACTGATAGAAACAAGAGGTAATGATTTAGTGCGATGAAAGAAGAAAAATCCGATTTAGAAAGAGAAAAAAATGTTTACATTTTAGCTAATACAATACTCAATGGTAATACTAATAGGAAGGGTGGTGAGGAATAAGGAAGTGCGCTTTTGGAGGCAATCCGAGGAGGCAAACCAAAGGTTTTTGAGGACAACATGGCCTTGGTTCAGCTTCGTGCTGTGCGTGGTCCAGCAGCACCTTCAGAAGCACTATGTCTCGCTAAACCGATCCAGCTTGGTCGAGGACCTCCTTTATGCGTGAGTCACCCGAGCATGCATTTTATCCATTTAACTGAACGTGCTGTACCGATATTGTTTATTATTTTTGTAGTTCGGGAATGCCGTATTCGTTTAAATGCCGACTCGAGTCAAGCTTCTTTAATAACCGCAAAATATAGAAAAAAAAAAAATCTCAGAATTTGAAGGCATCATCTGAGCTGAACTTATCGGTGTGATACACCTCAATTTTTGTTGCGAAAGTTTTGGACTATAAAAGGTCATATTTGTTCATCCTGTCAGTAGCAATACAATTCGTTGTAATACGGTGCAAAATAAGCCTAACTAATTTCTGGATATGTCCTTTCGGTAGCTTCTATTTATTACGTACACAGTGAAAACTTGGGATGATTAAATTAACAACTATAACGGCACTGAGTAGTGAGCATACCTCCGCCTGGTTGGTCCTATCACTCAATGGTGAAGAATCACTTTAAAAATTCTACTAGCTGGATCTGGATCCGGATATTCTCCAAAATTGAATCGATTCTTCTTTGTCACAAACACAACCGGTCCAACAAGTTTCGTCCAAATCCGTCCACAACTTTTTGAGATATCTTGCTATGTATAGTTTTTGGCCCTATCTCCCAATGGTGAAGAATCACTTTAAAAATTCTAGTAGCCGGATCCGAATTCGGATCTTCACCAAAATCTAATCATTTCGTCCTTGTCACATACGCTACATCTCTGCCAAATTTCGTCCGAATCCGTCCACAACTTTTTGAGATATCTTGTTCACAAACAAACAGACAGACAGACAGACAGGGGTGAAAACATAACCTCCATCCACCTTTGGTGGCGGAGGTAATGACCAGGTCTGACGCCAAACTGATGATCTGAGATCAGTCCTTTGGAGTAAGGGAAGGATTCGATGTCAACTACAATGATAGATTCCATGACCTTGTTTTACAATAGGTCTGTAGTTAAGAGGATCCGTTTTTGCATATTGTAGTGATGTTGGCCAACAACCCAGGCAGATGGAAACTGACAACCAGAAAGAATTACCAAATGCGAAGTTCGCGGAAAAGGAGGTTCACTATGTCGGGCATCTAGTTACTGCAGACGGACTCGAGGCTGACCCCTCGAGAATAGAAGTCCTCCGTGATATGCCAATCCCACGGAATAAAGAGGACATGCAGTGTTTCCTTTGAGTAGTTGCTTATCTGACGAAATTTATTCCCCAACTGAATTCATTCCCCAATGCACCACTTGCAACAATTCACAACAACTCACATTTATTGCCACATTTGATGCAATTTAAATGCTTTAAAGGTGGTGAGGTGCTCCATTTGAAACTGTTTTTTTTCCATGCATGTAGCTTTTTGATGCCTTGGGTTCGTAATAAAAATTTGTATTGTGTCAAAGCCAGGCACCAATTGCAAATTAATAGTAGGATTAGCGTTCTCCATATTCTCAAAATAAAGGTTTGTTGAAAATTTGATGACAAAAGTTCAAATAAAAAAGGTTATGGAACGAAAGACACACTGAAGCTCAATGGGAAATAAACAAAAAACCCAACTATCTCACGCAGCACAATGGAGGATGGGCTGACAAGTGACAAGGCCGATTTATATTCACTGTGACTTTTTTTTTTTGGTATACAAGATCGAGGCTCATGTAAGAGCTAACATTAATCACAAAAAAAAAAAAACAGACACACAAAACATACAATAAAGGGAGCGGGAGACAAGATGGGGAGAGAGAGGGAAGCACACAAGTACAACAGCAGAGAAAAAGGATATCAGGAGATCTGTGGGAGGGAGAGGGCTTGGGGGAAGGAGGCATGGGAAGCGTGGGGGGTGGAGTGGGGGGAGGGTGGGAGAGGTATAAAACGCATGGATACTGCTAGGACTTCCAGGAAAGAAGTCGGAATTTCAAAAAAGTGGATCTGGGGTGAATTAACAGGGGTAGAAAAGATAAAGGTTTTGGATGACGGAAGATAAGAGATGGTGGTGAATAGCTGTTTTAAAGACCTGGAGGGAGGAGTGGGACTGAGGAGAGTGAGGGAGTTTGTTCCAGAGGTGGAGTAAAGAGGAATGAAAGAGTGAAGGTGAGCAGAGAGTCTTGATTTTGGCAATTTCACCAGAAGAGGGTTGCTGGCAGATCTTGTGCGACCTGTAGGAATATTTGGGGGACAGAGCACAGATAGAGCTGAGGGAGCAAGGCCGGATAGGAGTCGGTAGAAGACAGAAAGAGCACCAACCTGCCTGCTGTGAGTGAGTGAATGGCCCTCACAATCGGCTTAATCGCGGGAGATTCCAATGATTATGAAAGCTTTGGTTTCAACAGCGTGAAGCCGAGCTAGGTGTGCGGCAGGAGCACCAGCCCAGAGGGGAGAGCAGTATTCCATTGAGCTGCACATGAACGCCTTGTATGTGGTGAGGCGCTCAGGTGTGCCAAGGAAGGAGTTCACATGACGGAGGATGCCCAGTTGGCGAATGGCTTTGGAGGCCAGCTTGGAAATATGGTTTTCCCAGGAAAGATCATGGCAGATAGTGAGACCCAAAAGCTTGAGTGACAGAACTTCTTGGAGAGGATTGTTGAGAAAGTAGATGGGAGGGTTGTCGAGTCGGTCTTTTCGGAGAGACATAGTAAGAGTGTGAGATTTGTCAGGATTGAAAGGCATGTTCCACTTGTTTGACCAGTCTATGATTTTGTCCAGGTCTGCAGAGAGTGAGGAGGCTGCAGACTGCCGATCTGAGGGATGAAGAATGGAGCGGAAGAGAGTGGAGTCATCAGCAAAGAGATAGAGAAGATTTCCAGAGAGTCAGAGATATCATTGACACAACAACAACAACAACATGCATTTTAAAGGCCATTTTCCCTGCTAGAGCGGGGTTAGCCTTGCGGTCCCCATGACAATCTTCTCCATTTTGCCCTATTTTCTGCATCTCTCCTTGTTAACCCCCTTGCCCACATTTCTTCTTCCACCATCTTTAGCCAAGTCTTTCTCGGTCTTCCCCGTCTTCTACTTCCTTCTACATTCATTTCCATCACTCTTCTCAACCAGTCAGTTTCATCCTTCCTCAACACATGACCAAACAATCTCAACCTGTTCCTCTTCACAGCATCAATCACAGGCTCTATTCCCATCATCTTTCGCAATTCATCAATTGTCTTCCTCTCTCTCAACGATACTCCGCACATCCGTCGAACCATTCGCATTTCCACCCTTTCCAACCTTCGTTGCTGCTCTACGTTCATTACCCATGTCTCGCTCCCACAAATCATAACACTTCTCACACATGCAGCATACACCTTTCCCTTCAGCTTCAACGACACTCCCCTCATCATCAGCACGCCACTCAATTCCCGAAACTTCTTCCATGCACATCTCACTCGAGCAACCGTTGCCGAGTCTGATCCACCTTCTCCATTCAGCATGTCTCCGAGGTAGCAAAATGTTTTCACACCTTCCAGCTTCACGCCGTCTCCAAGATCCAACTCAACATTTCCTCCATCTGCAGCTCCCTCTGTGCACACCTTACATTTGAATGTAGCTGCCACACTGGTTAATGACCCTCTCAGACCACTACATTTTTGATGAACCCACTCAGCGCACACTGTACACTGAATGGAGTTCACTCCGCCACCCTTCCTACACACAGCACAGGGCCACTTCCCAGTTCTTTCCAATTCACCACATGCTTTACCACTTGCCATCACCTTCGTCTTTCCGATATTCACCTTCAGACCTTTTGTCTCCATACATTCCTTCCACTTGTTCATCTTTTCCTTCAGTCCATCCATACTTTCCGCAATCAACACCAGATCATCTGCATACAACAACTCCCATGGTAAACCCTCCTTTACGTTCTGAGCCAGCACCTCCATTACAGCTACAAATAGTAGTGGACTTAGTACCGACCCCTGATGCACTCCCACCTTCACCTCAAACTCACCACTGTTCCCGTCCTTCGTCCTTACAGCTGTGCGCGCTCTTTTGTACATTGCCATCACTACTCTGATCAACCATTCCTCCACTCCTAACTTCCTCAATGCCCATGTCAATACTTTGCGTGGAACCCGATCGAATGCTTTCTCCAGATCAACAAACCCAAGAAACAACTTCTTCCTCTTCTCCATGTACTTCTCCTGCAACTGCCTCACAATGAAAAGCGCGTCTGTCATTCCTCTTCCTGGCATGAATCCAAACTGCATTTCGTCGATCTTCACTTTCTTCCTTATCCTCCTCTCCAACACCCTTTCCAATACCTTCATTCCATGCTCCAATAACTTTATCGCTCGGTACGAGCCACACTCCAGAGGGTCACCTTTCCCCTTGTATAGAGGGACGAGGGTACTCAGTTCCCAATCCACTGGAATGCGGCCTTTTTTCACCACCAGATTACAGATCTCTGTCATTCTCTTCACACCCCAACTTCCTGCTGCCTTCAACATATCTCCCACAACTCCTGTCGGCCCTCCCGCTTTTCTACCCTTCATTGCTTTTATCGCTTCCTCAACTTCCTTCTCAGTTATCCTCTCTGCCGGTCCCAAAACTGGGTCACTCTCTATGTTGCCATCCCATTCATTCTCTGTATTCAACAGCATTTCCATATATCATTTCCATCTTCCTTTAATTCCATCTGGGTCGACAACGATTTGTCCCACTTCATCCTTCAAGCAACTCACCCCCATCACATCACACCTCTCTTTCGCTATCTGCATTGCAATCCTGAATACTGCTTTCTGACCCTCTTCCGAATCCAAGCGTTCTCCGAACATTTTCCTACATGCCTCTTGCGCCTTTGCTACCTCTTTCTTTGCAGCCTTCCTGGCTGCCTTATAACTTTCATGCTCTGCTGTTTCTGCTCCCGTACCCTTCGCCTTCTGCTACTCCTTGAACTTCTTCCTCTTCTCGTCAATCCTCTTTCCAACTTCATCATCCCACCACCATGTTTCCGAGTGCCTCGGTGGTCCTTTTGTCCATCCACATACCTCACCAACGGCTCCCAACAGACTAGCTTTCATTGACATCCAACCACTTTTAAGCTCAACCACATCATCCTCGACCCTACTCAGCCTCTCTTTTAATGCCTCCCTTACTGTCACCTCTTTCAACCTCCACACCTTCATTCTCGGTTGGTACTTCACCCGCCGAGCTCTCCTCGCACCTTTCACCCTTACGTCGCAGACAACCAAGTGGTGCTGTGAAACAGCCTCCTCCCCCGGGATCACCTTTGTGTCCCTGAGGTGCCCCCTATCTCGCCTACGCACCATCAGGTAGTCAACGGTTGTCGTCGACCCACCTGACGTGTATGTAACAAGCTTATTATCCTCTTTCTGGAACTGAGTATTACAAATCAACAAATCAGCTCCATCAGCAAACTCCAAAATCCTTTCACCTTCTCCATTTCTCACACCATATCCGTAACTCCCATGAACTCCGTCAAAACCATCCATACTCCTTCCCACATGTCCATTTAGGTCTCCTCCTACCACAACAACTTCCTCATCTTTCACGTTTTCCATCAGCTTCTCTATCGCACACCAGAACTTGTCCTTCTCTTCATCGCTTCGACCAACCTGCGGAGCATATCCCGAGATGACGTTCACCAAGAGCTTTCCAATCATCATTTTCACCATCATCAACCTATCACTCACTCTAGTCACACTCACCACACTGTCTACAAACTCCTCAGAAAACAGGACACCAACACCATTCACGCCCTCCGGGCACCCTTGCCACACAAACTTGTATTTCTGTCCCTGCCTACCCTTCACCATTCTCACACCACTTCCCTTCCATCTCGTCTCTTGCACACAACATATGTCCACTCTTCTTCTGACCAATACTTCCACCACTTCTCCTGATCTCCCTGTCATTGTCCCTACATTCCATGTCCCAAACCTCAGAAACCGATCTCCACTTCGGGCTGCACCCTGCCAATATGTAGTTGTAATTGTCATGGTTCTCTTTTTGAGGCAATGTTTTTATGGCCGGATGCCCTTCCTGACGCTAACCCTCTTAGTTGCCTCTTACGACACGCCGGGATACGGCGTACCTATTCTTATCCAGGATATCATTGATGAAGACAAGAAAAAGCACAGGGCCCAGAACACTACTTGGGGAATTCCAGCCTGAACAGGAAGGGGAGATGAGAGAAATCCATTCAGGGCCACACGTTGACTACGACCAGAGTGGAAATCCGCAAGCCATGCGTGGAGATTTCCATGGATACCATAGGGGGAGAGTTTGGTGAGCAGAGCGGTGTGCCAGACTGTATCGAAGGCACATGATATGTTAAGGGAGACAGCTCTAATTTCCTGTTTGACATTGAGGACCTCCATCCATTGTTGAGACAGTAGAAGCAGCATGTCCAGAGTTGAGTGACCTGGTCAGTTGTTAAATTGTGTTATTGAAAATGGTTATTGAAAAGGTTATGTCCTGGACACACACAAACCTTGAAAGATGTTGAAACAACAATACAGCAGTTAGAAAACGAATCATCATACAAATACCTCAGAGTAGAAGAGGGCCATCAAATATGTTACAAACACATTCGCAAAACAATCGCCAAAGAATACCTACGTAGAACGAAGCTGATCCTGAAAACATACCTCTCCCCAAGAAACAAAATCAAAGCCATAAACCAGCTCGCAGTACCAGTGTTCCAATATAGCTGCGGAATAATAAACTGGGCCCAATCAGAAATCAACAAGTTTGACATCAAAACAAGAAAACTCCTTACCATCCACAAAATGTTTTACAAAAACCAGTGCATCCCGAGAATGTACCTGCCGAGACGAGAGGGAGGGAGTAGCCTGATGGAACTCAACCAGGTGCACAGAGCGATGAGTGTAGGACTACCTGAGTATGTGAAATGCTCAACAGACCATGAGATGCAATTTGTAAACAAACATGAAAACAACAAACCTGAAAAGGTATCCCTAACTCACCTTGCAAAGAATTTCCAAAAACAGATGCGAATAGAAGATGCCACACAGGAAAATTAAACAGCAACAAATACAGCTCCAACATTTGCAAAAAAGACAAAATAAATATATAAAAAAGAAATATCAAGAAATATACACCAACAACTTGGAGAATGACAAAAGAGCAGAAAAATACAAAAAATAATTGGACAGATTGGGGATAGACAAAGAAGGATCATTGGAATGGCTAAGAAGAGGTCAGCTCAACTGGGAAGGACAACGAATCATAATAAATGCCCAAGATCAAGGACACTACTGATTGAGAAACCAAGACATCACGAGCACCAGGATGTCTCAATGTTAAGGAGATTCAGATGGTATCTTTACATGTACCTTGCATAATTGGGACAGTTGGTTGCAAAGAATATAGGGCACATCTTTCCAATGCAGAAGATGAACAGATCTCGGTCGTTTGTTCATGTTGCACGACTGAAGAGTTGGGAGAGTTCCACAAAATCAATATACATGATCCAGTATTGGGCTGTTCCACGATGGTGACCCGAGCGAGACTTCTCTGTAAACTCTTCATACTGTACATCTGCATGACATCTACATATTCCACATAGGGTAGAGGGAAGGTCTCTGACTGTTTTGTGCATGATGCTTCTGGACTCTAGTAGGGTGGATGGAGGGATGCCGGGGTGGTTAAAACTTTCTCCATATCTGTATCCTTTTTACTGCGTAGCCCATAGGGCAAAGCCGTCTAGAACAGTGTTTGTCTGTCCGTATGTATGTATGTCCCCTCAAACGTACACCAATCAGAGCCGAGGATCTGATCACATGACAGGGGTGATGTGATGTCATTACGGCGGTACGACGGCTAACTCCACACACCACCATTTTGATTCCTATGCCGTTCAGGCTGGACATAACGTTGAACCTGTCATGTATCACAATCTGAATGCTCTACATACACAAACAAACACGTGAAACACATGAAGTAAAACACGTGAAAATAAGGATCTTTTATGACACTCAATTATTGTTATCGTGGCTGTGGTTGTTGTTTGTGGGCTCCTTCTGTTTTATATATTTTAATATTGCTCTGCAAAATATCACTACTGTATATATAATTTTGTATATTCCCCCGGTCCCTCGGTCCCTCGAGCGACAGCGCTTGCTTCGATCTCTCCACGGCATCAAAGTTTGAGTGTTTTCCCGTTCGTTTCTTTATCAAATTTCCGCTGCGTATTTTGTTGTGTATGTGTTATTGTGTGTTTCCATTTGGTTTTGGTTTTGTAGTTGTTGCAAATTTGTGTGTAATTAGTCGTTTCTTTGTTCGCGCCTCGTGCGCCTCGTGCGGCCTGGTGTTTCGTGCGGCCTCCTCGTCTCGACTTGTGCCCCGCCCCCTATATCTCGTTTTTCTTTCACCTCTGCTCCTGCTTTCTCAAATCCATGTTCTCACTTAGACACTTTTCCCAGATAGTTTTTCATGGTTTTGTTTAAATATTTATTTAAATATGTTTAAACCGCAGCCGTGATGCTGACGCCGCCCCCCCCCCCCCCACCCCCCAGAATTTCCATGTTTTAAACGTTTCCCAGTGTGTACCCTGGATAAGAATAGGTACACCGTATCCCTGCGTGTCGTAAGAGGCGACTAAGAGGGTTGGCGTCAGGAAGGGCATCCGGCCATAAAAACATTGCCTCAAAAAGAGAACCATGACAATTACAACGACATGTGGGCAGGGTACAGCCCGAAGTGGAGATCGGTTTCTGAGGTTTGGGACATGGAATGTAGGGACAATGACAGGGAGATCAGGAGAAGTGGTGGAAGTATTGGTCAGAAGAAGAGTGGACATATGTTGTGTGCAAGAGACGAGATGGAAGGGAAGTGGTGTGAGAATGGTGAAGGGTAGGCAGGGACAGAAATACAAGTTTGTGTGGCAAGGGTGCCTGGAGGGCGTGAATGGTGTTGGTGTCCTGTTTTCTGAGGAGTTTGTAGACAGTGTGGTGAGTGTGACTAGAGTGAGTGATAGGTTGATGATGGTGAAAATTATGATTGGAAAGCTCTTGGTGAACGTCATCTCGGGATATGCTCCACAGGTTGGTCGAAGCGATGAAGAGAAGGACAAGTTCTGGTGTGCGATAGAGAAGCTGATGGAAAACGTGAAAGATGAGGAAGTTGTTGTGGTAGGAGGAGACCTAAATGGACATGTGGGAAGGAGTATGGATGGTTTTGACGGAGTTCATGGGAGTTACGGATATGGTGTGAGAAATGGAGAAGGTGAAAGGATTTTGGAGTTTGCTGATGGAGCTGATTTGTTGATTTGTAATACTCAGTTCCAGAAAGAGGATAATAAGCTTGTTACATACACGTCAGGTGGGTCGACGACAACCGTTGACTACCTGATGGTGCGTAGGCGAGATAGGGGGCACCTCCGGGACACAAAGGTGATCCCGGGGGAGGAGGCTGTTTCACAGCACCACTTGGTTGTCTGCGACGTAAGGGTGAAAGGTGCGAGGAGAGCTCGGCGGGTGAAGTACCAACCGAGAATGAAGGTGTGGAGGTTGAAAGAGGTGACGGTAAGGGAGGCATTAAAAGAGAGGCTGAGTAGGGTCGAGGATGATGTGGTTGAGCTTAAAAGTGGTTGGATGTCAATGAAAGCTAGTCTGTTGGGAGCCGTTGGTGAGGTATGTGGATGGACAAAAGGACCACCGAGGCACTCGGAAACATGGTGGCGGAATGATGAATTTGGAAAGAGGATTGACGAGAAGAGGAAGAAGTTCAAGGAGTGGCAGAAGGCGAAGGGTACGGGAGCAGAAACAGCAGAGCATGAAAGTTATAAGGCAGCCAGGAAGGCTGCAAAGAAAGAGGTAGCAAAGGCGCAGGAGGCATGTAAGAAAATGTTCGGAGAACGCTTGGATTCGGAAGAGGGTCAGAAAGCAGTATTCGGGATTGCAAAGCAGATAGCGAAAGTGAGGTGTGATGTGATGGGGGTGAGTTGCTTGAAGGATGAAGTGGGACAAATCGTTGTCGACCCAGATGGAATTAAAGGAAGATGGAAAAGATATATGGAAATGCTGTTGAATACAGAGAATGAATGGGATGGCAACATTGAGAGTAACCCAGTTTTAGGACCGGCAGAGAAGATAACTGAGAAGGAAGTTGAGGAAGCGATAAAAGCAATGAAGGGTAGAAAAGCGGGAGGGCCAACAGGAGTTGTGGGAGATATGTTGAAGGCAGCAGGAAGTTGGGGTGTGAAGAGAATGACAGAGATCTGTAATCTGGTGGTGAAAGAAGGCCGCATTCCAGTGGATTGGGAACTGAGTACCCTCGTCCCTCTGTACAAGGGGAAAGGTGACCCTCTGGAGTGTGGCTCGTACCGAGCGATAAAGTTATTGGAGCATGGAATGAAGGTATTGGAAAGGGTGTTGGAGAGGAGAATAAGGAAGAAAGTGAAGATCGACGAAATGCAGTTTGGATTCATGCCAGGAAGTGGAACAACAGACGCGCTTTTCATTGTGAGGCAGTTGCAGGAGAAGTACATGGAGAAGAGGAAGAAGTTGTTTCTTGGGTTTGTTGATCTGGAGAAAGCATTCGATCGGGTTCCACGCAAAGTATTGACATGGGCATTGAGGAAGTTAGGAGTGGAGGAATGGTTGATCAGAGTAGTGATGGCAATGTACAAAAGAGCGCGCACAGCTGTAAGGACGAAGGACGGGAACAGTGGTGAGTTTGAGGTGAAGGTGGGAGTGCATCAGGGGTCGGTACTAAGTCCACTACTATTTGTAGCTGTGATGGAGGTGCTGGCTCAGAACGTAAAGGAGGGTTTACCGTGGGAGTTGTTGTATGCAGATGATCTGGTGTTGATTGCGGAAAGTATGGATGGACTGAAGGAAAAGATGAACACGTGGAAGGAATGTATGGAGACAAAAGGTCTGAAGGTGAATATCGGAAAGACGAAGGTGATGGCAAGTGGTAAAGCATGTGGTGAGGTGGAAAGAACTGGGAAGTGGCCCTGTGCTGTGTGTAGGAAGGGTGTCGGAGTGAACTCCATTCAGTGTACAATGTGCGCTGAGTGGGTTCATCAAAAATGTAGTGGTCTGAGAGGGTTATTAACCAGTGTGGCAGCTACATTCAAATGTAAGGTGTGCACAGAGGGAGCTGCAGATGGAGGAAATGTTGAGTTGGATCTTGGAGACGGCGTGAAGCTGGAAGGTGTGAAAACATTTTGCTACCTCGGAGACATGCTGAATGGAGAAGGTGGATCAGACTCAGCAACGGTTGCTCGAGTGAGATGTGCATGGAAGAAGTTTCGGGAATTGAGTGGCGTGCTGATGATGAGGGGAGTGTCGTTGAAGCTGAAGGGAAAGGTGTATGCTGCATGTGTGAGAAGTGTTATGATTTATGGGAGCGAGACATGGGTAATGGACGTAGAGCAGCAACGAAGGTTGGAAAGGGTGGAAATGTGAATGGTTCGACGGATGTGCGGAGTATCGTTGAGAGAGAGGAAGACAAATGATGAATTGCGAAAGATGATGGGAATAGAGCCTGTGATTGATGCTGTGAAGAGGAACAGGTTGAGATGGTTTGGTCATGTGCTGAGGAAGGATGAAAGTGACTGGTTGAGAAGAGTGATGGAAATGAATGTAGAAGGAAGTAGAAGACGGGGAAGACCGAGAAAGACTTGGCTAAAGATGGTGGAAGAAGAAATGCGGGCAAGGGGGTTAACAAGGGGAGATGCAGAAAATAGGGCAAAATGGAGAAGATTGTCATGGAGACCGCAAGGCTAACCCCCGCTCTAGCAGGGAAAATGGCCTTTAAAATGCATGTTGTGTTGTTGTATATATAATTTTGTATGCTCATTACATGTCCTTATAAAGGGTTTCTACTGTAGTAGAATAATAAATCTTTCCATTCAAACTGCTCTGTGAATAAACTATACATTAGCTCTTCTTCCTCTACTTCAAACTTGCAAAGAGGCTTTTAGAAATGGCAAATTCGTGATTAAACAAACGATTTTTTACGTCGTAGATGTTTGGTTCCTGTGTTTACAGCGTTCGTCTCTCCGTATGTATGTATGTATGTATGTATGTATGTATGTATGTGTGTCCCTGACATATTTATCCTATATATTGGGTGAGTTTTATCGCCGACAATTACGCTTCTGAAAGGTAGAATGTAATGCCATTTAGCTTTGTTACTGTTTGTTATGTTTTGTTCGACACCCTTTAGGGAACGTTCATATATTACATCATATACTTGGTTAGGACAAATTACTACACTTGATGATTGGGGGGAACTGAAATGATGACAACAGGGTGATTGATGATATATGACCGGGAAGTGGGGGGGTGGGGGAGGGAATGTGCATGCCCCCCCAGATCATATATAATTAAAACTTTGATTAAGGGCTCTTCAAACATTGAAGCATTTCTTATGACTGCCTCCAACCACCCAAAGGTTGGTGTTGGCTTAACGGTTAGGGTAGATGGCTTGGGATCCTAGGGTCCTGAGTTTGAATCCCAATCAGCTGTTGGAATTAACATCAGGTGGGGTTGACTCAGCCTGTCATCCTTCCCAGGTCAGCAAAATGAGTACCAACTCACTGGGTCCTCACTCAAGGAGGTTGGTGACAGGATTTGCACTCCGGCCGCCGTAAAACACCTAATTCCGTAACACACAGTGGTGTGTGTCGGGATGGTGCTGAGGTCACTTTGATAGTGTTGACTAACTGACCAACATATAGAAACAGACAAACAGACAGACAGACAGACAGACAAATCAACCAACCAACCAACATACTTACCGGAATCTTTTCCAGCAAGTAATAAACCATATGGTGTCTCAATGCAAGTTCTTCACTTCCATGGTGACAGACAGCTTGGATACTTAAGAGTCCTTCAAAATAATTTATTACTTACATTATTTGCTAACTGGTATCTCCACCAAGGTCATACTATCCTCTTAAAGTATCAAACTCAACTCAACTAAAGTATTGTTACGGATCGCGGATTAAGATGTTATTTACTGAGCGGTGGTATTGCCGCGACCTAACAGTTATTCCCCGACTAGACCCCGATTCCACCCGACGTTGACCAAATCGCGCTATGCTAAATCAATGATTGGAAAGGACACAACGGCTGGGATAAATGACACGACGCAAGGGGGTACAGTTCTCAAGACCTCCGGAGGAGGATATAATTAGTGGTGGAAAAGAAGGGTAGATTACAAGGTAATGAGGCAAAGACACAGAAAAGATGGGCACTTAGTCACAGTCTTATCTTATCCCCGACAGACCACAGACAAACGGGACAAGACTGACTTACACAGGGATTGATGGCAGGGAAGGACAGGCAGTCGATAGCACAAGGTGCACCTTGGCTCAGGGGCAGAATCAAGCACGGTCCAGTCCAGAGATGCGGGGAGGTATTGCAGCGCTCGGAGGTGGCGTCTCTCTTGCTTCAAGCTCAGCGCGCATCTGACGTCACCTCCCTCTTCCTGCGCATGCTCAGCGGGGAGTGACACGCCCTCGGCTCGTTAGCTCCGCCCCAGATGGGATCGGTCCGCCGCTTCTATTGGGTGCGGGGGGGTTACCGGGCTCCGCCCTTGATGAGGAGCTGACAGCGAGCCCCTACGTGGTAACCCCGTCGAGCACATGCTCGATGGCGGCTAACCAAGCCGGAGTGAGGACTCGCACTCCCCGCGCCGCCGCCGCTGTTGTTGTTGTTGTTGTTGTACCATGAGGAAGAGCTGCGGGGAGGTATTGGGAGGTCCTAAACTTCCTAACGGTGCCATACAATCACATTCTGGTGCAACGAAGAGTCAGAATTAATGGAAACGAGTCCTTAACTGACATAGACTAAGAATAACTAGCAAGATGTCCTATAGTTGTCTACGTGAGATGCGGTGGACCTGGATGCGACATTTAATGGGGGAAATAGGGGAAGGTCGGGTCTACAGAGTGTTGTTTACAGAAAATGGGACTAGGGAATGGGGGATTGGGGATAGTTGGGAAGGATGAGGAAATAGGGGAATATTTACAAGCGGATATGGATGGATCCAAATCCCATATCCGCAACATTGCACCCTTCTCTACCTCGGGGCGTCCCGACCCGATAAATTTTTACCTACTTTAGTGTGGCACTCAGATGTAGTTCCCTCTACTATTAACTCAACCCTGAGTGCGACAGTTTTACAGATGTTCACAAATGAGTAAATATGTCCCCCTGCGACGTTGCACCCTTCTCCTCACAGAAACACACCCACAGGATAACCGAATCGCGGAAAGCATTCTCAAACTAAACATACAGCCGGTAGGGAGCATTATTTATACAACACTGATATTTACACTACGATCCAGGACCTGTTCTTTGAGGAACACATGCAGATGTTATGCATAGAGAGAGCACGCATGCCAGCATCGATACACCAACCCACGAGTGCCCTGTGGCCCTACGGCCTTTAATAATGTGCAGAGCACCCCGTCCAAGCACCAAAAGCACCACCCCATACACACAGTCAGCACCATCCGGTGCACCAATAAAGTGTTCATAGTCACCGGTGGTGTCGCAGCCGGCCGATGTTCTGCCGCTGGTCTTGCCTTCTCTTGGCCTTCTGGCTTCTTTAGGAATAAAGAAAGGCGCCAACCGCGTCCATTTCTAAATTGTGGCCGTCAGGGGGGGCCAACTATAAGTGGTTCACCTGTATGGCATAGGTGCCACGTTGACCCAAAGGTCCATCAACGGGTGGTGCTTGCCCGCAAAAGAACTGCGGTCCATGGTGGGCGGCCACAAAAATTGCGGTCCATATGGTGTATCGATCCAGGCAGCAAGCAGCGAAAGTACAGGCCCACAACTGCGGAGCCAGCACCTCTCTCTCCTCTCTCTCTGCCCCAAAGCCAGATCCTCGGAGGTGGGAGACAAAAGAAAACAAGTGAGTAAGGTGGTAAGGGCGCAAAAGTGCACGCAATATTAGGTAATGCACACTAGGGGCACATGGGAACCAGGTGAGACAGGTACGTTCCTACCGTACACCCCCCCCCCCCCCCCCCACCAGGTAACCTACATTGCCCCTCCCTTACCCCTTACTGTATCCACAAAACACAACACTACCCATAAACATCTACTTTACACATCAACAAACGTCTCTACTGTCTTCCCCGTTCCTCCCATAAACCAAATTCGTCTTCTCTCCCTCCTAACCAATCAAATTTGCCATTTCCAACTCTCATCAAAATTTGCCATCTCCAACTCAACATCTAAATTTGCCATCACCAATTCATCATCAGTCCCTCCTAAGGAGGGAGAGATGGAATCACCCCAATGTCTCATCCACGTCGTGATGCGTCTCACAAATCCACACAGCAATTCTCATTTCCTGCAACACAAAACAAAGAAACACAGGTGTGGAGTCATCATCATCACCTCAGGTAAGTGGCTGCGTATGGTGCGACAGGTTCATCAATCCTAACTATTTCCTAAATGACTTTAACAACTTTACATTACCCGGGGTCTTTCCCTGCCAATCCATTGGCCAACTTACACTATGGGTTCTAAAAACCAATTCCCATTGACCAAACTGTGGTGCTTCTCAATTTGGGGTCTCACTCCCCCGATTCATCTCCCGGTGCCCTCGCACAATTTCTGGGCTGCGACGTGTAGCTCTCCCAGCAGGTCTACCCACCTGCACACCTCCACCACTGTAGTTGCCACCCGAGCTTACCTGCTCCTCACCCTAACCTAACTAACTGGGGAAGGCCCTCTCGCACTCTCACCCCCTCAGTGCCCTCTCTGGCACGGGCTGCCCGATCCACACCCGGGATCCTCAGGCACCCACTGACACTAACGGCTCCCAGAGCCCACCTGCGGCCTCACCTGGCCGACATCCTCACAGTGGTGGAGTGCCCAAACCAACTACACACACTAACAGGCTACACGCCCAGCCATTTCCACAACACTAATGCACCCATCCACAATACCATTCTGCAACCGCACCACAAATGCCAATATCCAACCACAATTTACCTATACCCTCTACCTAACACTTACACTACCCGCCCCGGGTACTCGTGAAAAGGGGTCCACTCTTCCCCCATCCACACCTTCGCACCATGCACACCACTCCGTACCACTTACTCCAACTCTCTCCACACCACTCATTCTCTGCTCCATATATTCCACACACCTGTACTTGCACACCTGTGCTCTCATACTTGGTGCCGCCTGCACCCTTCTCTCCCCCAAGCGCCTTTGCGCTGATCCACAACACTCACTATTCCACACACCTGTCCAGTTCTCACACAGCATCATCTCATCGAACTACTCCCCTCTGAAACTTGCGCTTCCCAGTCGTCCCTTTAAACTATTGCGCTCCCTCGTCATTATCATCCCTACTAATCTACCTGCGTCCCCTCTACAGGTATCAGTCACTAGCTAAACCTTAACGTTACCTAATGTCAATCTCTTCTAGATCCCTACACACAATATCCTAACCCACCCGGGCTAGTTTTCACTGCCATACACCCCCTAATCTATAGCGCATTTGCCCCCACCATGGGAAGGGTGGCAGGGATGCCACCCTTACCCACCGGGCCCATCGCTCATCAATCCCCCAGTCCTCTGGCACTAATAAGCCCCCCTTATTCAGAGGTACTGGGTCCCGCCTCGGCATCTAAAGCTGAGGCAATCCACGGGGGCGCCTGCTCGCCGGTGTAAGGCCTTCTAGTTTCCCGGGGTCTGGCGGGGGGGTGTCTGGGGTCGGCTAACCCGCTCCCCCCTGGGCGGAGTTAAGGACCCCAACCGCCGGGGATCATCCTGGCACGTGGCTTGACAGTGCCGCGCCAGGTGACCCAGACGGTTGCAAGTATAGCACCTCACATCACCTGATAAGGTGCTTGTCTCCGGAATTCCAAATCCCCCCCCCTGAAGGTCCGAATTGGATTACCCGTTCGTGGTCCACCGCGGGCCACTTCCGGGGCCGCCTGCCATGGTCCAGGTCCCGCCAGGCGCTGGTCCACCAGCCTCCGGACCATGGCCGCCAGGTCAGGACTCACGTCGGGGGCAGGCCCCCTAAGGGGCCCGACCTCCATCGGGGGTCCCACCTGGCGGACCACCATTGCGTGACGCTCGCTCCCCCGGGCCAGGGGCCTCGCTGCTTCCCAACGGGCCGCAGCGTCAGCCGCCTGGCTCAGAGTCTGCGGGCGCCACATGGCGAGCTGTTGCCGGAGCTCAATATCCGGGAGGGCCTGGATAAAATGGTCCAGCGCCAGGCTTTCCCGGGAATCCGCTGCCATGCTAGCATGTGCGATCCCCACTGCGCGGCGAATGTCGTGGGCAAGTTCCCCGATGGCTTCCTGGGGCTTGCATTTTCGCAGCGCGAGCTGAGCTTTAACAAGCTCGCTCTGCTGTTCAATGCCGAATCGATTAATTAGGGCGTCGCGGAGGGCTGGCAGGGTGAGAGCACCCGGTGGTAATGCCGTCAGCACCTCCGCCGCCGCGCCGCGCAATGCGGCCACCAGGTGTACTCCACCTTCGTCCTCACCCCAACCGTTGCCCTTACACACACAGTCAAACTGCGCCAGGTACGCGCGTAGATCACTCTTGCCGTCATACGGCGCGAGTGGGACCTTGTGGGACCACCTCGTATGCGAGTCGTTGCCCGCCTGCCGGACCCCTTGCGTCACCCCTTGCGGGGTCAGCGCGGGGCCGAACCGGCCGGGCCCCCACAGTACATTACCCCCAAGGGGCTCCCGTGCCTCCCCTGTCCCTCTAAAAACTACCCCTGTTGGTGTCGATGCATGGGTCACACTTCCGCAACCCGCTACCCATTCCATACCACCACAACCTTGCTCACTCACACCTCGCACCTCTCCCATCACCGGACCCTCTCGCTCGCACCCTCGTTCCATACCCTCCGGACCAGCCATACACCTCACTCTTGGCCTCTCACGAACATCCGGGTCTATCTCGACCCCCAAGCTTATTAAATCACCTGGCGCATCATACGCACGACCATATTGGTCACCACTTACACCGGGTCCTCTTTCTCTTCGCTTCTCCTCCATCACCTGCGAATCCCTCATCCGGTTAATGAGCACATCATCACGATCCGAACACAGACTTTGGACCAATTCTTTTACTTCCTCCTTTATCTCTTTCTTATCCTCTCTCCGTCGCTTCTTAATTTCGCTCACCCCTTCTTCCACTTCTTCTAATTTCTGCTTCACCTCCTTCATCTCCTCGTGCGCCCCCTTAAGTTCTTCCTCTAACTCCACCTTATTTTTTTCTATGTGCTCCCGCACCTCCCGCTCTTTAACCTCCATCACCTCTACCACCTTGTTCATTTTCCTCGTCAGGTCCTCATGTACCGTCTGACACTCTTTTTTAATTACCCCTACGTCCTTTTTCATCTCCTTCTGTGTCGATTTTAATCCCTCTATTACCGCTGTGTTCTTCTTTACCTGGTCCGTTAGTTCTTTTTGTCCCTCCGTCAGCTGTTCCACTCCCAGCGTCAACTCCTCTATACCACCTTGCAATTTTACAGTCCCCTTTCTCACCTCCTTCTCCATGCGCTCCTTACAGCGCCTCACCTCCTCGCGCACTCCTCCGACCTCCTCACTCACACCTCTTCTGATCTCTTCTCCCATCACTTGCATCTCCTGCCCAGATGCCACCCTCATCTGCTCCATTTCCTCCCTGTGAGCATCCAATTTAGTTTCTACCCCCATTCTGACCCCCTCTATCTGCTGCCCCATTTTTTAAACTTCCCTTTCCGCTTGGTCCCTCATGTCCCTCAATTTGCCTTCCATACTGTTTTCTAACCCCTCTAACCCCTTTTGCATCCCTTCCATTTGATTCTCTTGAGCGGCCATTCTGTTTTCTACCCCCATTAACCCCTCCTGTATTTCCCCTAATCTATTGTCTAATCCCTCTATTCTACTCCCTAACCCTCTGATCTGGGCCCCCATCCTTTGTTCTAACCCCTCACCGGTACCCCTCGCTTCGTCCCTCATTACCCCCATTTGGCCCTCCAATCGCTCACCCAATCGCTCACTATCAGCCCTCATTTGCTCACTATCAGCCCTCATTTGCTCACTCTGAGCATCCATCCTATTCCCCAATTGCTGACTATTAGCCCTCATATCGTCCTTCTGCAGGTTGAGGGACGCCTGCATTTGTACCATAAATTGCTCCATGAGGGCCTGCATTTGGGCCATCCCTCCCACTTGTGCAGCGGGTGCGGCCGCCGTAGCAATGTGCGAGGCGCCATTTTGCGCGCCCGCAACCTCGTGCGCGAGGACGCCATTTTGCGAACCTGCCGCCCTCACTGCTTCGCTCTCCTCTTGTCCCTCAATTTGGTCCTGGATCGACCCTGCCTCACTCTCCTCTACCGGAACCCAGCCGTCTTGATCTGCCATAGCGCGACTTTCAAAATTCGGGTTTTTATTTTAAAACAAAACAAATTTCGGTTACTTGTAATTTTGAGCGCGTTAAGCGCGCTTCGGGTCCGATCTCACTCCTCGACACCAATTGTTACGGATCGCGGATTAAGATGTTATTTACTGAGCGGTGGTATTGCCGCGACCTAACAGTTATTCCCCGACTAGACCCCGATTCCACCCGACGTTGACCAAATCGCGCTATGCTAAATCAATGATTGGAAAGGACACAACGGCTGGGATAAATGACACGACGCAAGGGGGTACAGTTCTCAAGACCTCCGGAGGAGGATATAATTAGTGGTGGAAAAGAAGGGTAGATTACAAGGTAATGAGGCAAAGACACAGAAAAGATGGGCACTTAGTCACAGTCTTATCTTATCCCCGACAGACCACAGACAAATGGGACAAGACTGACTTACACAGGGATTGATGGCAGGGAAGGACAGGCAGTCGATAGCACAAGGTGCACCTTGGCTCAGGGGCAGAATCAAGCATGGTCCAGTCCAGAGATGCGGGGAGGTATTGCAGCGCTCGGAGGTGGCGTCTCTCTTGCTTCAAGCTCAGCGCGCATCTGACGTCACCTCCCTCTTCCTGCGCATGCTCAGCGGGGAGTGACACGCCCTCGGCTCGTTAGCTCCGCCCCAGATTGGATCGGTCCGCCGCTTCTATTGGGTGCGGGGGGGTTACTGGGCTCCGCCCTTGACGAGGAGCTGACAGCGAGCCCCTACGTGGTAACCCCGTCGAGCACATACTCGATGGCGGCTAACCAAGCCGGAGTGAGGACGCGCACTCCCCGCGCCGCCGCCGCTGTTGTTGTTGTTGTTGTTGTTGTACCATGAGGAAGAGCTGCGGGGAGGTATTGGGAGGTCCTAAACTTCCTAACGGTGCCATACAATCACATTCTGGTGCAACGAAGAGTCAGAATTAATGGAAACGAGTCCTTAACTGACATAGACTAAGAATAACTAGCAAGATGTCCTATAGTTGTCTACGTGAGATGCGGTGGACCTGGATGCGACATTTAATGGGGGAAATAGGGGAAGGTCGGGTCTACAGAGTGTTGTTTACAGAAAATGGGACGAGGGAATGGGGGATTGGGGATAGTTGGGAAGGATGAGGAAATAGGGGAATATTTACAAGCGGATATGGATGGATCCAAATCCCATATCCGCAACAGTATCAAACAAGCCCGGCTACCTTCGGTCTTGTTTTATATAGTTTGCCTCTTTGCATGTTATAAATAGATAGCCCTTTATTTCCTCTTCAATGCTGTACAGTGATGTTCCTCCATTACAGGAAATTCCATGACATTAATGCATAGTATGGGATTCGAACCTGTGCTCCCAAAGACCGAGTAAAATGACCTATAAAATGATGATTTTTGCTTGATATTCAGATCACATCATAAGGGAAGTGGCTGCGTATGCCAGTGATTGCCTAATGATGGATTTTGCTGGATGAAAGTAATATTAAAAGTGATATATAAATGATTTTGTCTTCTCCCTTATTTTTTCCTTGTACTATCAACCCACTTCACTTGGAGTTTAGGTCACGGACAAACGTGTGTCCCGCAGACACTGCACACTCGAGATGAGAGCAGGCAAACTACGGCTGCTGCCAGTAAGTACCAACGGTTGTTGTTCTGCTGCAGCGTAACATACTTTCAGGGATCGGTGACCCCGCTTTGGTTCTTTTTGTCCTTGTTCGAGGGTTGTTGTTGGTCTTCTGAAAACGCAATCAGGAAAGCTGATAATTACCTCCGCCACCGAAGGAAGATGGAGGTTGTGTTTTCATCTCTGTCTATCTCTTTGTTTGTGAGCATGATATATCAAAATGTTGTGGATGGATTCGGACAAAAGTTGCTGGACAGGTTGGGCGTAAACTGTTCATCCTGGCAGAGGTATGAGCGCTACCGAGTGCCGTTTTATTTACGCTACACTCGCGAAAAGCAGGGTTCGGTATTACGTATGTGCAAACATGTGGCGTACGTGTGTGTGTCGTATCTGCATTTCTGAAATTCATTTTCTTGGCAATCATTGGTCCGATTTACACGGAATTTTACCAAAGGACCACCTCCGCCTGTATAATTTTTTATTCACAATAATGACATCATAGGTCATGTGGTACGGATGCCATCTTGGAAAAATGTTACACCTCTATATCTCCGAAACCGCTGAATGGAAAAAATTGAAACGTGGCTCATTGTGAAGTACTCCTCATGAGGAATAAGATATGTTGATGATGATGTCATAATTTGACAAGTACAATGCTTGATCTGATCATATGAATAAAATCTGCTCTGCAACTGTTAGTCCGATGGACATGAAATTCTGAACATAGGAGCGCCTCCTCCTGTAGAATTTTTAAAGGTAATTATGACGTCATAGGTCATGCGGTACAGGCGCCATCTTGGAAAAATCGAAAACGTTGCACCTCTATATCTCTAAAAACCGCTCTATGGAAAAAATGGTGCGTTGTCAAGTACTCAAGTATATGGTGTTAATGAGGACGTCATTGGTTCCTTAATTATGACGTCATAATTTGACAGGGACAACGCTTAGTCTGATCAGTTTGAAATTTCTTGCGCGTGATCTACACAACAATTATATTCGAGAATATACGTTTACGATGTCATCGCTCACGTGGTCTGACAGCCATATTGGATCAAAGAAAAAAAACCTTCAAAAACAGAAGAGTTGGCTCACACTAAGTTGACTGAGCAGGGTAAGTATTCGATGAATACCATCTAGTTGTTAAATGTGATCATGATCGATCAAAATTTGCATTTTACATCCATATACAAATTAAGGTACAACCTTCAGCAGCAAATGCAACTCGGTGAATTTCCCAATAAGTTATGTGGAGACAGCCATGTATTTTATATTTATACAGGTAATGATGCTCATGGAAGAGTGGAAGAATCTGGAATCAAAAATTGGGGTCAACAGACAAATTGGGGAGAAGGGGAATGGCGAAGGCAGGAACATATAGAGATCCATCACAACATGAGGAGAGGAGTTGCAGAATAAAGTGAGAAAGGGTCTCAGCAGGTGTACAAAAGTGCACAGGTAGAAATTGGAAAGACTGCAAGATTAAATTTGGCAGCAAACTTGAACTCCTGGAGAGAAACATGAGATATACTCGGGAAGACGGTTCCTTATGCGAGAGAAGAGGGAGGGGAATGAATGTAGATGAGTATCAAAGTTAGACTTTGGGAAGGTAATGAGGTAAGGGAATTTTGTCAAACACATACAACCTTCAGGGGCAGAGAAGCTGAGATTAGGACACCAACAGATTTGGGCCTCTAAAATGTCTCAAAGGCCTCAAAAGGGGGCAAGATGGAAGCAATGGCAACAGGCCACATGGGGGAGCCATATTCAATGACACTTCAGATGATGTCAACAACAACAACAACATGCATTTTAAAGGCCATTTTCCCTGCTAGAGCGGGGGTTAGCCTTGCGGTCCCCATGACAATCTTCTCCATTTTGCCCTATTTTCTGCATCTCTCCTTGTTAACCCCCTTGCCCGCATTTCTTCTTCCACCATCTTTAGCCAAGTCTTTCTCGGTCTTCCCCGTCTTCTACTTCCTTCTACATTCATTTCCATCACTCTTCTCAACCAGTCACTTTCATCCTATCTCAACACATGACCAAACCATCTCAACCTGTTCCTCTTCACAGCATCAATCACAGGCTCTATTCCCATCATCTTTCGCAATTCATCATTTGTCTTCCTCTCTCTCAACGATACTCCGCACATCCACCGAACCATTCGCATTTCCACCCTTTCCAGCCTTCGTTGCTGCTCTACATTCATTACCCATGTCTCGCTCCCATAAATCATAACACTTCTCACACATGCAGCATACACCTTTCCCTTCAGCTTCAACGACACTCCCCTCCTCATCAGCACGCCACTCAGTTCCCGAAACTTCTTCCATGCACATCTCACTCCAGCAACCGTTGCCGAGTCTGATCCACCTTCTCCATTCAGCATGTCTCCGAGGTAGTTTTCACACCTTCCAGCTTCATGCCGTCTCCAAGATCCAACTCAACATTTCCTCCATCTGCAGCTCCCTCTGTGCACACCTTACATTTGAATGTAGCTGCCACACTGGTTAATGACCCTCTCAGACCACTACATTTTTGATGAACCCACTCAGCGCACATTGTACACTGAATGGAGTTCACTCCGACACCCTTCCTACACACAGCACAGGGCCACTTCCCAGTTCTTTCCACCTCACCACATGCTTTACCACTTGCCATCACCTTCGTCTTTCCGATATTCACCTTCAGACCTTTTGTCTCCATACATTCCTTCCACGTGTTCATCTTTTCCTTCAGTCCATCCATACTTTCCGCAATCAACACCAGATCATCTGCATACAACAACTCCCACGGTAAACCCTCCTTTACGTTCTGAGCCAGCACCTC
This sequence comes from Myxine glutinosa, assembly GCF_964187855.1. NCBI lineage: Eukaryota > Metazoa > Chordata > Myxini > Myxiniformes > Myxinidae > Myxine > Myxine glutinosa. The sequence goes on along the minus strand of NC_136272.1, from coordinate 46,358,688 downwards.
CATCACAGCTACAAATAGTAGTGGACTTAGTACCGACCCCTGATGCACTCCCACCTTCACCTCAAACTCACCACTGTTCCCGTCCTTCGTCCTTACAGCTTTGCGCGCTCCTTTGTACATTGCCATCACTACTCTGATCAACCATTCCTCCACTCCTAACTTCCTCAATGCCCATGTCAATACTTTGCGTGGAACCCGATCGAATGCTTTCTCCAGATCAACAAACCCAAGAAACAACTTCTTCCTCTTCTCCATTTACTTCTCCTGCAACTGCCTCACAATGAAAAGCGCGTCTGTCGTTCCTCTTCCTGGTATGAATCCAAACTGCATTTTGTCGATCTTCACTTTCTTCCTTATCCTCCTCTCCAACACCCTTTCCAATACCTTCATTCCATGCTCCAATAACTTTATCGCTCGGTACGAGCCACACTCCAGAGGGTCACCTTTCCCCTTGTATAGAGGGACGAGGGTACTCAGTTCCCAATCCACTGGAATGCGGCCTTCTTTCACCACCAGATTACAGATCTCTGTCATTCTCTTCACACCCCAACTTCCTGCTGCCTTCAACATATCTCCCACAACTCCCGTCGGCCCTCCCGCTTTTCTACCCTTCATTGCTTTTATCGCTTCCTCAACTTCCTTCTCAGTTATCCTCTCTGCCGGTCCCAAAACTGGGTCACTCTCTATGTTGCCATCCCATTCATTCTCTGTATTCAACAGCATTTCCATATATCTTTTCCATCTTCCTTTAATTCCATCTGGGTCGACAACGATTTGTCCCACTTCATCCTTCAAGCAACTCACCCCCATCACATCACACCTCTCTTTTGCTATCTGCTTTGCAATCCTGAATACTGCTTTCTGACCCTCTTCCGAATCCAAGCGTTCTCCGAACATTTTCCTCCATGCCTCCTGCGCCTTTGCTACCTCTTTCTTTGCAGCCTTCCTGGCTGCCTTATAACTTTCATGCTCTGCTGTTTCTGCTCCCGTACCCTTTGCCTTCTGCCACTCCTTGAACTTCTTCCTCTTCTCATCAATCCTCTTTCCAACTTCATCATCCCACCACCATGTTTCCGAGTGCCTCGGTGGTCCTTTTGTCCATCCACATACCTCGCCAACGGCTCCCAACAGACTAGCTTTTATTGACATCCAACCACTTTCAAGCTCAACCACATCATCCTCGACCCCACTCAGCCTCTCTTTTAATGCCTCCCTTACTGTCACCTCTTTCAACCTCCACACCTTCATTCTCGGTTGGTACTTCACCCGCCGAGCTCTCCTCGCACCTTTCACCCTTACGTCGCAGACAACCAAGTGGTGCTGTGAAACAGCCTCCTCCCCCGGGATCACCTTTGTGTCCCGGAGGTGCCCCCTATCTCGCCTACGCACCATCAGGTAGTCAACGGTTGTCGTCGACCCACCTGACGTGTATGTAACAAGCTTATTATCCTCTTTCTGGAACTGAGTATTACAAATCAACAAATCAGCTCCATCAGCAAACTCCAAAATCCTTTCACCTTCTCCATTTCTCACACCATATCCGTAACCCCCATGAACTCCGTCAAAACCATCCATAGTCCTTCCCACATGTCCATTTAGGTCTCCTCCTTCCACAACAACTTCCTCATCTTTCACGTTTTCCATCAGCTTCTCTATCGCACACCAGAACTTGTCCTTCTCTTCATCGCTTCGACCAACCTGCGGAGCATATCCCGAGATGACGTTCACCAAGAGCTTTCCAATCTTCATTTTCACCATCATCAACCTATCACTCACTCTCGTCACACTCACCACACTGTCTAGAAACTCCTCAGAAAACAGGACACCAACACCATTCACGCCCTCCAGGCACCCTTGCCACACAAGCTTGTATTTCTGTCCCTGCCTACCCTTCACCATTCTCACACCACTTCCCTTCAATCTCGTCTCTTGCACACAACATATGTCCACTCTTCTTCTGACCAATACTTCCACCACTTCTCCTGATCTCCCTGTTATTGTCCCTACATTCCATGTCCCAAACCTCAGAAACCGATCTCCACTTCGGGCTGTACCCTGCCCACATGTAGTTGTAATTGTCATGGTTCTCTTTTTGAGGCAATGTTTTTATGGCCGGATGCTCTTCCTGACGCCAACCCTCTCAGTCGCCTCTTACGACACGCAGGGATACGGGGTACCTATTCTTATCCAGGGTACCTATTCTTATCCAGGGTACACACTGGGAAACGTTTAAAACATGGAAATTCTGGGGGGTGGGGAGGGGGAGGGGCGGCGTCAGCATCACTGCTGCGGTTTAAACATATTTAAATAAATATTTAAACAAAACCATGAAAAACAATCTGGGAAAAGTCTCTAAGTGAGAACGTGGATTTGAGAAAGCAGGAGCAGAGGTGAAAGAACAAACGAGATACAGGGGGCGGGGCACAAGTCGAGACGAGGAGGCCGCACGAGACATCAGGCCGCACGAGGCGCGAACAAAGAAACGACTAATTACACACAAATTTGCAACAACTACAAAACCAAATAGAAACACACAATAACACATACACAACAAAATACTGTTACGGACACGGCTAGGATGTTGTTTGCCGAGCGGATGGCCGCCGCGCCCGAACAGTTACCCCGACTAACCCGATTCCTGAACGTTGGCCAAAATCGCGCCACAGATATTCAATGGGGAAAAGACTAAAGCGAAGGATGTGAAGAAGAAGAAGACAGAAGTAGGGAATACGGATATAATTGATTTGCTATTTACAACCAAAAGTAACCAAGGAGAAGGAAGGATAATAAAATAATTTACAGAAGAAATCAGAGACACAGTGAAAATATTAGCTTATCTAAACAGGCTTAACTTATTCCCTGGACAGAACAAACAAAGACCGACTCACACGGGGAATTGCAGAGTGGATTGGCTGGAAGGAGGTGGGTGGCTGGAGGGGGAGGAAGGCACGGAGCTGGCTGAAGCTTGATCCCGCACGGGACGTCGGGCTGGACCTCGACGGCCGCCGATGCCACCGATCCTGTCGTGTGCGCGGGGTAACGGGTCGGAGCTGCTTGGTGGAGCCAAGCTGCTGGTGGGGGGGTCTGGCGTGACGGGTTCTCTCTCCCTCTCTCACAAACTCCAGGACTCTTTCGCTCTTTCTTAGTCCAACCCAGTCCAACAACTTCCTCTCTTGCTTAGTCCAACTCTTAGTCCCACTCTTCCTCTCTTGCTTAGTCCAACAACAACTTCTCTTTCTTGCTTTCGCGCGCGCTCTATATAGCGCCTCAGGCGATCAAGCCGCTGGTGTCCAGGACACGCCCATCGGTCAGCTCGCCTCGGCCCTCATTGGTCGGCAGGGCCCTCTGGCTCCGCCCTTGATGACGATGGGCGGGCACGCCCAGGAGTCGGCAGCTCCTCCCCCTTCTTCTCCAAGCCGACCTCGTGGTGAATGGAGTCGCGGAGGGAACAGTTGGCAATTGTTGGAAGGGGAATGTGAATGAAAGGGGATCTACTCTTATTTCACTTGGTGCAATGGAGTATTTAAATTAATGGAAGACAAATCCTTAGCCTAATACACATAATAAGGATATAACTACTGAACAGGGATATATGGTGTCCTTCGTGTATGCTTTATGGAATTAACTACGGGAACGCCCTTTGACCTTTATACAACAGACTGGAGGCAGGAGGGTTCAGAATAAAGCAATAAAAAAACAAAAAAAACACAATCCTCATATCCACAACAATACGCAGTGGAAATTTGACAAAGAAACGAACGGGAAAATACTCAAACTTTGATGCCGTGGAGAGATCGAAGCAAGCCCCGTCGCTCGAGGAACCGGAAGTCGGACACTCACGACTCACAGTCGGACACACACTTCAGATGATGTCCTTGCACCATTATACATTGAGGATGACTGAGTGTGGCCTGGTGAATCTTTTGTTTTCTATGAAACGTCACATGATGTCACCTATGCATTGCCTGCTTGATTTCACCTACATCAACTTTATTTGAGGAAAGTTTTCCTCTAATGCAGTTTTGATGACCAGGGGCCATAGCCTGAGAGTAAAGAAGAGAGTTAGGACAGTATAAGGTCAGAGGTCTTTCAGTCAGAGTAATTACCTCCGGCACCAAAAGCGGACGGAGGTTATGTTTTCACCCCTGTCTGTCTGTGAGCAGGATATCTCAAAAGCTTGTGGACGGATTTGGATGAAACTTGGTGGACAGGTTGAGTGTGTGACAAGGACAAATAGATTCGATTTTGGTGAAGATCCGAATCCGGATGCTAGAATTTTTAAAGTTATTCTTCACCATTGAGAGACAGGGCCAAAACGATTTATATCACGGTAGCTCAAAAAAATATGGACGGATTCGGACAAAACTTGCTGGACAGGTTGGGTGTGTGACGAGGACGAACCAATTCGATTTTGGTGAAGATCCGGATGTGGATACAACCTTTTTAAAATACTTAACTGATTCTTCACCGATTCTTCACCATTGAGGGATGGGGCCAAAAACGATAAATAGCATGAAATTTCAAAAGGTTGTGGACGACTTGATGGATGTAATGTGAGTTGGGTATATAATATATATAATAACCACCTTTAGAGGCCATTTTTCCCCGCAAGCGGGGGTTGGCCTTTTTCGGGAACCGTGGTTGTTGTTGTTTTTCGGTCCCCTTTTTGAAGCAATGTTTTACGGCCGGATGCCCTTCCTGACGCCAACCCTTTTTGCCGCCTTTAACGACAAACAGGGAATTACCAGTGAACTGGTACTCAATTAGCCGACCTCGGAAGGATGACAGGCTGAGTCAACCCCCCTGGCGTTAATTCAGCGATCGACCGGGATTCGAACCCAGGATCCTAGGATCCTAAGCTGACACCCTAGCCACTAGCCCAACACCAGGGTTAGACAAGCCGATTGGGTAGGTGACAAAAACAAGCCGATTAGATTTGGGTTCGGGTCCTGATCTAGATCCAGCCTATCAGTGGGATACAAAACGTAAACTGTTCAGTTTGGTGGAGGTGTGCGCTCTACCGAGTGTCGTTCTAGTTAATGCTTATCATGGTCTCCCTGGATAGGTATTGGCAACAGAAAGAGCAGATAGGTTAAAATTATCATTAGATTAAAGTACAAATAAGCATTGGGGATGGAGTTGTTCAGGTATATTGGCAGGACTTGTAGGTAGCTTGCGTGTGGTTGAGTTATAGCTTCCATGTGTCGTGACTGATTGATGTCTGCAGGAGGGCCCTATCCCTGATGTCTGTGCCTGGGTCCTGCTCCCTCTCTCCACCAAAAAATAAACCTCCCTCCTCCCTCCTATTGAGATTGGGTCTGTGGCCTGAGATGGATGTGTTGGTCTGACGTCGGTGTCGCGTAGACATGATGGGCCAAATGGCCTCCTTCTGCATCAAGGTTCCTTGTTATTCCTGGTGTTCCTTGTTTGATGCTTTGCAAACTTGTCCAACCTGTTAATATCCAGTTATCTCATGTCTCTGAGATGTTTTGATTGTAACCAAGTTGTACAAAACAAATAGTTGTAGAAAGAAAATATATTTTCTCGATTTGTACAGGGAACTGTGGTACTTGAGGCATCCACTGCTGTGTTGTCTGCTTGCCTCCTATCAGACACATGTAAACCCTTGCTTCTACATTCCACGAGAGGCTGTCCACAATGGTGAGCTTCCACAAGAACTGGAACCCGTCCTGCAGGGTAGCAGCAAGGATCTACGTCCCGGAGACATATTTGGTCTTCTTCCTGACACGCACATCTATGAGGTAGTTCATATCGATGAAGGTGGCTTTTCTAAAGGGTGAGTATCCAAGTATTTTCTTTTTATGTCTCCCCTGACGACGTCGCCGGAGGCATTATGTTTGTGGGTTGTCTGTCCGTCTGTTCGTCCGTGATAGGTTCTCATTACTGCGATAACTTACCGGCTGAAGGGATCCAAGTCAAACTTGGTACAAGTATGTATAATGACGTAAAGATGAACTGATTTGATTATGGGGTCAAGAGGTCGTTATTATGGGGTCAAGAGGTTTTGTTAAACTGCCAAAATCAAGACTCTCTGCTCACCTTCACGCCGTCATTCCTCTTTTCTCCCGCCTCTGGAACAAACTCCCTCACTCTCTTCAATCCCACTCCTCCCTCCAGGTCTTTAAAACAGCTGTTCACCACCATCTCTTATCTTCCCCCATCCAAAACCTTGATCTTTTCTACCCCCGCTAATTTCACCCCAAATCCACTTTTTTGAAATACCAACTTCCTGGAAGTCCTTTGTGTCCTTGTGTTTATAATTCCCCCCCCCCCCCCCTCCACTTCCCATGCCGCCTCCCCCCAAGCCCTCTCCCTCCCGCACATCTCCCGATGTTCCTGCTCTCAAATGTTGAGTTTATGTGCTTCCCCTTCTCTCCCCATCTTGTCTACCGCTCCCTCTTTTTATATATTTTGTTTGTCTGTTTGATTTTTTTTTTTTTGTGATAAATGTTAGCTCTTTCACGAGCCTCGATTCTGTATATAAAAAAAAAGAAAAAAAAAAGGTCAAAGGTCAGATGTTCCATTAGGTAAAAATTCTGTTACGGCGATAACTTGTGAATCAGTGATGGGATTTTGACTAAACTTGGTGTAGGTATATATTATGATGCAAAGATGAACTGATTCGATTTTGGCATCAATAGGTCAGAGGTCATGTCAGATAAAATTGTGATACTTGAGAACAGCAAAGTGGATTTAAATCAAACTTGGACAAGTATGTATAATGATGTAATAATGTGGGTGGAGCCATATCGGTCGACGTCGCTATGTTGAAAACTACCGTTGTGGTTTTACATAAATTGAGCCTCACGGAAGAGAAAAGCTGGAACTTTTTAAACTTCCAATGGATTTATTTCCCTTTGTTGCCTCCAATTTATATTCTTCCACCATAACCTTTCAATTGCTCAAGTTCATGCAGAGTTAACTCTTCAGACAAACCTCTCAACTATCATTTAATATCATTGTATGTGTATACATCACATGCAGAACAAGGACATTAGTGGAGGTCATTTGTACTTTTAACGTGAATTGCAAGCACATCAGTACACAATGGACAAACGCACATTATATGGGATTTCTATTTTTTTTTTTTATTATGTTAAAGGCTCCAATCACGGGACGGTATCATCCTCATCGAGGCCAGGCTTTGAATTAAACAAAAAAAAAACTGCAGAAATAGAGAAGTGAAGAGAAGGAAAAGTAATCTAAGAGTTTTTGAGGAAGTGGAAAACCTGCCTTTTGAAAATGGCAGGTCATAACTGTTCGGAAAGACATAAGAAAGTAAATAATTCCAGAGCTTAGCACAGAAGGGGGAAAAAAACAAACCACAATGGCCCAACTTGAGTTGCCAATGGTCACACAATAATCATGTGACGTGGAGGCTTGTTGAGTGTTTATGGTCTAACTATTGGCGGAAGTATACAGGTAGCCATTTCTTGGGAGCAGAAACCAAAATAATATCTATATAAACAGGAAAAAGCCAACATTACAGAGTAATTAATGTGGGTCGGGTTTTGAGCGGTAAGATTGCAGGGAGAGTTGATTAGTCAGATTGCTTTAGACTTGACTCTGTCAGGTAAATATGTAGAGCTAGAACCTGCCAGATGTGAGAGAAGTTCTCGACACGAGGACAAATCAATTATTTATATTATCCGAGCAGTGGTGAAAGGCCGAGTGGTGAAAGAAGGCCGCATTCCAGTGGATTGGGAACTGAGTACCCTCGTCCCTCTATACAAGGGGAAAGGTGACCCTCTGGAGTGTGGCTCGTACCGAGCGATAAAGTTATTGGAGCATGGAATGAAGGTATTGGAAAGGGTGTTGGAGAGGAGGATAAGGAAGAAAGTGAAGATCGACGAAATGCAGTTTGGATTCATGCCAGGAAGAGGAACGACAGACGCGCTTTTCATTGTGAGGCAGTTGCAGGAGAAGTACATGGAGAAGAGGAAGAAGTTGTTTCTTGGGTTTGTTGATCTGGAGAAAGCATTCGATCGGGTTCCAGGCAAAGTATTGACATGGGCATTGAGGAAGTTAGGAGTGGAGGAATGGTTGATCAGAGTAGTGATGGCAATGTACAAAAGAGCGCGCACAGCTGTAAGGACGAAGGACGGGAACAGTGGTGAGTTTGAGGTGAAGGTGGGAGTGCATCAGGGGTCGGTACTAAGTCCACTACTATTTGTAGCTGTGATGGAGGTGCTGGCTCAGAACGTAAAGGAGGGTTTACCGTGGGAGTTGTTGTATGCAGATGATCTGGTGTTGATTGCGGAAAGTATGGATGGACTGAAGGAAAAGATGAACACGTGGAAGGAATGTATAGAGACAAAAGGTCTGAAGGTGAATATCGGAAAGACGAAGGTGATGGCAAGTGGTAAAGCATGTGGTGAGGTGGAAAGAACTGGGAAGTGGCTCTGTGCTGTGTGTAGGAAGGGTGTCGGAGTGAACTCCATTCAATGTACAATGTGCGCTGAGTGGGTTCATCAAAAATGTAGTGGTCTGAGAGGGTCATTAACCAGTGTGGCAGCTACATTCAAATGTAAGGTGTGCACAGAGCGAGCTGCAGATGGAGGAAATGTTGAGTTGGATCTTGGAGATGGCGTGAAGCTGGAAGGTGTGAAAACATTTTGCTACCTCGGAGACATGCTGAATGGAGAAGGTGGATCAGACTCGGCAACGGTTGCTCGAGTGAGATGTGCATGGAAGAAGTTTCGGGAATTGAGTGGCGTGCTGATGATGAGGGGAGTGTCGTTGAAGCTGAAGGGAAAGGTGTATGCTGCATGTGTGAGAAGTATTATGATTTATGGGAGCGAGACATGGGTAATGAACGTAGAGCAGCAACGATGGTTGGAAAGGGCTGGAAATGCGAATGGTTCGACGGATGTGCAGAGTATCGTTGAGAGAGAGGAAGACAAATGATGAATTGCGAAAGACGATGGGAATAGAGCCTGTGATTGATACTGTGAAGAGGAACAGGTTGAGATGGTTTGGTCATGTGTTGAGGAAGGATGAAAGTGACTGGTTGAGAAGAGTGATGGAAATGAATGTAGAAGGAAGTAGAAGACGGGGAAGACCGAGAAAGACTTGGCTAAAGATGGTGGAAGAAGAAATGTGGGCAAGGGGGTTAACAAGGAGAGATGCAGAAAATAGGGCAAAATGGAGAAGATTGTCATGGGGACCGCAAGGCTAACCCCCGCTCTAGCAGGGAAAATGGCCTTTAAAATGCATGTTGTTGTTGTTGTTATCCGAGCAACTATTAAAACGATACGAATCTTCGACATCTGACCAGGGTTCCCAGTTTCTTAGACTTAGCTATTTGTACAACTAGAGGGCCAATTCGTCCATTGAACCTAACTGTCGTTGCTCTTCATGGCCTTGTAGCATACCTGCCTGCTGTAGTGCTTGAGCATTAGCGTACCTTTCACCAAACCCAGATGTGATTGGGCTAGGTCAGATGTGGGGGGGGGAGGAGGGTTGTGGATTGAGGGAGGAGGATATGTTCGTTATTGTTATTGCTAAATGATACAACTATTTCTATTGTTGTTAATATTATTAGTATTAATTAATAAATGCTTTGTTACAATGTCATTGTTTTTGTTATTTAATTTGTAATTGGAATACCATGCCATGACTTATTAAACTGTTCCATACACCTTAACATGGCGTGCATTTAAAACCTAATGGGAGTTCTTCCGGATTCTTTGTAATTAATTATCCTAATGAACTCAGGAGATCATGATGATCATTTCTGTGTCTCACAATCCACATCAGAAACTCCAATAGAACTCCCCACAAAACACACACACACACACACACACACACACACACACACACACCTCATTCGTTTATAGTAGATGTGAGGTTTCAAGGTAGAATTGATGTTTCAGTCATACCAGGTATGTTTACTGTATTCAGTGGTAAAATCGTAGAGCCTTCAAAGGAACTGGGAAAGTTGAAGAGTTTTATAAAGAAATTGAGGCGTAGAAGCATTCACTTGATTCAGCGGCAGCCACGTCACCAGAAAATGATGCAACCAGCAGCCACAGGCTGCATACGCACCTCCGAGGGGATACAGAAAAGTATTCACCAAAGTCTCTCAGGTAAGAAAACCAGATATTTGTAATATAGGAAAGGATGTTACCAGTAGAACTCACCTTGCGAAAGCCATATTGATGGTCAGAATGAAGACTGAGATTCAAGATTCTTGAGGAAATGGGAATTCAGAAGACATTCAAAGACTTTGGAAATAGTACAAGTCAGAGCAATAGGATGGTAGTCGGAAGGGTTTGAATGATCACCCTTCTTTCTATTAAGGCATGTTTCCAGGAAAGAGGAAAAGTTTTGTTTTGTAAACAGAAGTGAAACAAACGAGCGAGCACGGGTGCAAGTTCTGAAGCACACTCCTTCAACATACGAGGTGGAATGCCACGTTTTCCTTGTGTCCAGAGAGAAGTACTTTCTGACTATATGAAAAGAGATTATATGGAGGAGCGTAGGATTGGTAACGAGAGTGCATCAGAGTGTGTTGGAATGATTTCTACCTCAGCCTGGTGGAGGTTCTACCTGGTGAACAGGTTGGCTGTGTGACAAGGACGAATTGATTCGATTTTGGTGAAGATCCGGATGCAGATACGAGAATTTATTTTTTATTTTTCAAGTTGTTCGTCAACCAAGAAGTTCGTCAAGAAGCCTGGTGTTGGCTTAGCGGTTAGGGTGCCGGCTTGGGGTCCTAGGATCCCGGGTTCGAATCCCGATCGATCGCTGAATTAACGCCAGGTGGGTTGACTCGGTCTGCCATCCTTCCGAGGTCGGCAATTTGAGTACCAGTTCACTGGTAATTCCCTGTGTGTCGCAAGAGGCGACCAACATGGTTGGCGGCAGGAAGGGGATTCGGCCATAAAACATTGCTTCAAAAAGGGGAACAAGGTGCCCGATAAAGGCCAACCTCTGCTCTGCGGGGAAAAATGGCCTCTAAAGGTTTGTTGTTTTTTTAAGTTGTTCGTCAACATTGAGAGACAGGGTCAAAAACGATACTTAGCATGCCTCAAAAATTTGGACGGATTTGGACGGATTTGGACGATACTTGGTGGACATGTTGGATGTGTGACAAGGACGAATTGATTCGATTTTGGTGAAGATCCAGATACGAGAATTTATTTTTTATTTTTCAAGTTGTTCGTCAACCAAGAAGTTCGTCAAGAAGCCTGGTGTTGGCTTAGCGGTTAGGGTGCCGGCTTGGGATCCTAGGATCCCCGGTTCGAATCCCGATTGATCGCTGAATTAACGCCAGGTGGGTTGACTCGGTCTGACCATCCTTCCGAGGTCGGCAATTTGAGTACCAGTTCACTGGTAATTCCCTGTGTGTCGCAAGAGGCGACTAACATGGTTGGCGGCAGGAAGGGGATTCGGCCATAAAACATTGCTTCAAAAAGGGGAACAAGGTGCCCGATAAAGGCCAACCTCTGCTCTGCGGGGAAAAATGGCCTCTAAAGGTTTGTTGTTTTTTTAAGTTGTTCGTCAACATTGAGAGACAGGGTCAAAAACGATACTTAGCATGTCTCAAAAATTTGGACGGATTTGGACGGATTTGGACGATACTTGGTGGACATGTTGGATGTTTGACAAGGACGAATTGATTCGCTTTTGGTGAAGATCAGGATCTGGATCTCACCTACCGTTGGGATGCAACACGCTCGCAGTTCAGCCTGGTGGAGGTATGTGCTCTACCGAGTGTCTTTCTAGTTTTTTGTTGGAATTAGAACGTGGGAACCCATAATCGTGTGTTAAGGTCTCAGATGGGAATGCCAAACGAATCATTTGGTTTTGTATCATAATTTCACTCAGTTGATCGTCTTTCCAATGCAGCACTTTGATACATTTAGGATAGGTTCTCGCAGGTGTGCGGCATTGCCACTGATGCTGCGCCCACTGAAGGTTATTGCAAGAATTTGCAATTTGACAATTTAGAGTTCGGGCAATGGCGACTTCATTGATTTAAAAAATATATAAACTTGCACTTTCCATCTACAATTTGCTGGACAAACGTAGCAGTTCAAAGTATGTGTTTAGATTTTAAACTTTTTAACTCAACTGGACTATGTCCAGCTGAGTTTTTGTCGACACCCAGTGTCCGTCGTCCGTCTGTCGTCTGTCTGTCTGTCTGTCTGTCGTCTGTAAACAATTCGACGTCTGCGCTCTAAAAGTCACAAATATTGATGTAATTTGATTAAACTTGTTATGCAGCATCTTTAAAACATAAACTAGTTTGGGATTGCATTTGGGCGCCCAAACCACGCCCAAAAATGGGCGCGGCAGGGCGGCCATATTAAAAAATCAATTTTTGTCATATATTTTTAGCACATATAAACCATAAGGTTTTGCCATAAGTCGTCCACAATGTTTTGAAATGTCACGCTATATATCGATTTTGGCCCGAGTATCTAGATCGTGCTATATATCGAGTATCTAGGTCCGGATTCTAATCAAAAATGTGCGTCGCTGTCCTTAGCCGGTCACCTACATACACAAAAAACCGATTGCTTCAAAACTGTGGACAAAAATCGTGTGACAGACAAACAGTCACATAGTTTGTGGTTCTATTATGCATATTCTAACCATATTGATATAGACCAGTTGAGTTCAGGTTCCCTGGAACCTCTGTAGTTTATTAATTATTTTAATCACAAGCTGCAACGTGATGACATGATTATGGACAGCCTCCATCTCTGGTCCGATACCTTCAGAGAAACCATCTGTGATAACTTGCTGAGTTCGGAGGAAAATGGCGTTGTCCGCATGTGCGGAGAAACAGAGATGGATCCAGTGGTTCCCCCAAGGCCCCAGGAGGAATTGGATACCGTAACCAGTGGAGAACCACATGATTTACCACAAGCAAAGGTACGAGTAAAATTGTCAGAAATGAATAAAATAACATCTATGTTAGATTGAACGAACCATCTAATACTCCATGGCTTTACAAACCCATCATCCCGTGATAGTCCACACATCTTGTGGGTCTCCTTACCTTCCTGTCAGGGAGCTCCCGCCAAGCGATGTTTACCCAAGTGGATGCTGGATGCCGTGAACCCTTCACGCAGCACAGGCCCCACAGGGATCTCCAGCAGCCGCTCCGCACGACCAGGTGAGTTTGTGCTGCGCATGGTCAAAATCTGGAAAAGAGTAGGAATTGCAGGTAATTGTTACGGATTATTGTTGTAATCGATGGTAGATATTTGTTGTGTGTCTTTAGAACAAACTTGACTTTTATTGAATCTATAATCTCACTGGTGTTGCTGCTACAGTCGACTATCATTTAATGAACAGATATGATCAGTGGGTTGGTTAAATTGAAACATTGTCAAATTGAGCCCTCGACTGGTTAGGGCAGGAACTTGGAATTTGTTCATTGTGCCGGTGATAGTTCGCCTACTCCTCACGAAGGACACCATGGGATCTATAACCTCCACCAACCAATGCCGGTAGCCGGCACATCCGTTTAACGTCTATCCTCGGGACGGCGCACGCATTCATGAATCCCCCTGCCTGTGAAACACCAGGATGGCAGTTTATAGTTGGGTCGGGATTCGAACCCAGGCTAGATAGCTTAGCGGCGAGTGTGCGCACCTCTGTGCCAACCTGTCAGCCCTGGATATTACTAAGGAATATCTTTCACTGGTTTTACAGGGAAATCTGTGAATTGAATAAATACTTTCTGGTGAAATTGCCAAAATCTCGGCTCTCTGCTCACGTTCACTCTTTCATTCCTCTTTTCTCCCACCTCTGGAACAAACTCCCACACTCCCTTCAATCCCACTCCACCCTCCAGGTCTTTAAAACAGCTGTTCACCACCATCTCTTATCTTCCCCCATCCAAAACCTTGATCTTTTCTACCCCCGTTAATTCACTCCAGATCCACTTTTTTGAAATACCGACTTCTTTCCTGGAAGTCGTAGCAGTGTCCATGTGTTTTATACCTCTCCCACCCCCCACCCCCTTCACATGCCTCCTCCCCTCAAACCTTCTCCCTCCCACAGATCTCCCTGTTCTCTGCCGTTGTACTTGTGCTTCCCTCTCTCTCCCCATCTTGTCTCCCGTTCCCTTTATTGTATGTTTTGGGTGTCCGTTTTTTGTTTTTTTTTGTGATTAATGTTACACGACCCTCGATCTTGTATAGAAAAAAATAATAAAACACAGTAAGCTTTTCAATCTAACTATCCAAAGCAGGAAGTGGTCGGACTTCAAGCAAGAGAACGCCACAAAAAGGACGTATGGCATCCACCTTGCAAGGGAACGGCACTGCGAGTGAGTATCAGCAGCAGCAATGGGAGCCGGATGAGCAGGTATGACATCACAATCGTAACATGTGTTACTTACCCCAATCAAATTGGGATCAGAACGACCATGATTATACTCACCCGCAGCACCTGTTTGTTTATAGGCTGACGGTGAGCAGATTTTTACGACACCTCATTGGCTACACATCACAGAGGATGGGGGAAATGAATCTGTAAATGAAGAAGAGTCTGCTGAAGCTACCAATACATTATTGGCATCTGACCCACTGGATGGGAAATCAGACTCTCCAGCCACAGTACCTGCTAGAGATTCGGCCACTCCTGAAGACGAATCAGATGAGCCAGCTGTTCCCTTGGTCCAGCAGATAGACAACCAAATGCCAATCAATTGCCGTACACCTTGTTCTTATGGCAGAAGTTGCTACAGGTGTGCCGGTTTGTTCAGAGAGGCTGTGTTACGTAGCTTTACACGTGCTTGCACTGTTTCCTATTTCTTCCAATTATGGTTTTTGTGGTTTTTGCACGTACTTTATCTCAGCTTCTCCTCTTGAGGCAACTTTACCTTCACAACTGTCTTGACCTGTATGCAGGAAGAATCCGGTACATTTTACAGAGTGCAGCCATCCTGGCGATCCAGATTATAAGAAAGAGGATGCCAAACCCCAAAATAACCAGCCCCAATGTCCTTATGGTACAGCATGCTACAGGTACACCCTCCGTTGTCCAAATACACCCCAATTGACAATCACCCATGCTGTATTTCATCTAAATAGACCAAGGGGCTCTGTGTTTGTGCACCACAGGCAGAACCCCCAGCACAAGCGAGATTTTCAACACACCACCCAACCAGGTGTGTGGACAACATCTGAATGATAAACAGCTTTGTACATTCCTTCCATTTATTCTTCCTTTGTACTTTCCTTCCATTATTTATGTTTCCACTTGCTTGGATTTTATTAGCAAGGTGAAGTGCAGAGTGTATTTTTTATTTACTCAAAGAGCAAGTTCATTACGAAGATTTGTCTGTTGTAACATAGGATGTTAATGGGACTTTATTAACAACAGCAAGATACAGTCACGTGAAAAAGTAAGTACACCCCATGTAAAGTTTTGACTTTTTCAACATATTTCAACATACAGCTATTTGATCTTCATTTCAACAATATTGATAGATAAAGGTGAAATAATATAACAAATATCATGAAACATTTACATTTTGTAGTCCCTGGTGTTGGGCTAGCGGCTAGGGTGCCAGCTTAGGATCCCAGGATCCTGGGTTCGAATCCCAGTCGATCGCTGAATTAACGCCAGGGGGGTTGACTCAGCCTGTCATCCTTCCGAGGTCGGCAAATTGAGTACTAGTACACTGGTAATTCCCTGTTTATCGTAAAAAGGCGACAAACAGGGTTGGCGGCAGGAAGGGCATCCGGCCGTAAAACATTGCTTCAAAAAGGGGACCAAAAAAAAACAACAACAACCACGGTCCCCGAAAAGGTCAACCCCCGCTTTGCAGGGAAAAATGGCCTCTAAACGGTGGTTTATTTACATTTTGTAGTCCATTGTATAATTTAAATAAACATAAATGCAAATTTCGCATGTGGAAAAAGTAAGTACACCCCTACATTTATCACTACTTCAAATACCTAAAATTAGAATCAGGTGCACCAGCTCAGGTGCAAATGATTAGAACATCGTTAGAGAGGATCTTGGAGGAACCTGTCTTATTTAAACCTCAGACATTTAGTTTGGTTTGCTCTTTGTTGTTGAAGTGTGCAGCGTCACCATGCCTAGATCAAAAGAGGTCTCTGAGGCCTTCAGAAAGAAGGTTATAGATGCCTACGAGTCTGGGAAGGGATTTAAAAAGATCTCCAAACAATTTGAAATCAATCATTCGACTGTCCGGAAGATCATCTACAAGTGGAGAAGATTCCAAACAATTGCCAACTTGTTCAGGCCAGGCCGCTCCAGCAAGTTCAGCCTGAGAGCAGACCGCAAGATGCTGAAAGAAGTCTCGAAGAACCCCAGAATGTCATCACAGGACCTACAGGGAGCTCTTGCCACTGTTGATGTCAAAGTGCACGAGTCTACCATTAGAAAGAGGCTGCACAAATTTGATCTACATGGGAGGTGTGCCAGGAGGAAACCTTTGCTGTCCAGAAAGAACATCAGGGCAAGACTAAAGTTTGCCGATGAACACCGAGGCAAAGACCAACACTTCTGGAACAATGTGCTCTGGACAGATAAGTCAAAGGTAGAGCTATTTGGCCACAGTACCAGAAGACATGTTTGGCGAAAACCAAAGACAGCATTTGACCACAGGAACCTGATACCAACTGTAAAGCATGGTGGTGGAAATATTATGGTTTGGGGCAGCTTTGCTGCATCAGGGCCTGGGCAGCTCAAAATCATAGAATCCACGATGAATTCTTCATTGTACCAGAGGGTGCTTGAGGATAATGTGAGGCCATCTGTCGGCAAGTTGAAGCTCAACCGAAGGTGGACCTTGCAACATGACAATGACCCTAAACATACCAGTAAATCCACCAAGGAATGGCTGAAAAGAAAGAAATGGAGAAATGGAAGAAAAAGACATTCATTTTGGAATTGCCAAGTCAAAGCCCGGATCTAAATCCCATCGAGATGTTGTGGGGGGGGATTTGAAACGAGCTGTGCATGCAAGAAACCCCTCAAACATCGCACAGCTGAAATAATTCTGCCTGGAGGAGTGGGCAAAAATTTCTCCCAGTCGATGTCAGAGACTGGTAGACAGTTATAAGAAACGCCTACTTGAGGTTGTTTCTGCCAAAGGGGACAATACCACCTATTAGAGCCAAAGGTGTACTTAATTTTTCCACATGTGAAATTTGCATTCATGTTTATTTAATTTATACAATGGACTACAATATGTAAACGTTTCATGGTATTTGTTATATTATATCACCTTTATCTATCAATATTGTTGAAATGAAGATCAAATAGCTGTATGTTGAAATATGTTGAAAAAGTCAAAACTTTACATGGGGTGTACTTACTTTTTCACGTGACTGTAGCTCTCATATGCTGGGGGATGCCAGTGAGAGTAGCAGGAATGATGCAGTATGGAGCTAGTAGGATAGTCGAGAGGTACGCACACTCACCTCTGAGCTGTCTAACCTGGGTTCAAATCCCGACCCAGCTATAAACTGCCATCCCAATGTTTCATAGGCAGGGTGATTCAATGTGTGTGTCATTACTCGGATGGACATTAAACTTGACTTCCCCTCTGCCAGCATTAGTTGGGGGACGTTAAAGATACCACAGTGTCCTTCATGTAGAGAAAGTGAACCATCTCTGACGCTCTGAACAATTTCCTCCTCTAACCTACAGGGGGAGCTGCATCAATGGCACAGCTGCACCCCCAGCTAATGAAGCTAGCAAAGCAAAGAATTCAAGAAGACCCATAGTCAGACCCCTAGAAAATTAAATTAACACCCAAGGCAAAGAATTCAAAAATGAATGCAGGCACCCAATCTGAAAGCTTCTCGTTGCTGTCTCGGTTTACAGCGAGCCATGTTGGTTCAAGGTGTGGATATGACTCGAACGATATGTTCGTTGTGGATGACGTGGATGACTCGGATGAGGGTGAAGAGGAAGAGAAGAGTGCAGACCCTGAGTGGTGTCCAGCGGAGAATGACGATGAGGTTGAAGATGCTAAACAATTTGTCAAACGTGACAGTGACACTGATGACAATGAGGAGGCTGAAGATATAGACACTCTGGTGGATGAAGCTAAAGAATTTGTGAAACGTCGCCGCGTTTAAAGTTTTAAAGTGCTGACGCGAGATGCCTTGCTATGTAAAGGGTATATGAGGATGTACAAGGAATGTTGGATGAAGAAGGCCCATCATGGCTGTTCTTCATTTGCTCCATATTAACTTAGCCTATCAAATTACTTATTTTCAATTTACGAAACCCAATCTTACCATTGACATAATCTACCTTGCATACCTTGAAAATCCCCAAAAATATACAAACCGAAATTGGCTCGGGTACGAGGCACCTAATAGCCGACTCCTTTTGAGAGATAGTGGGATGTTTTAGCAGGGACAACCCAGGAATCCAGGGACAACCCAGGTTGTGATGACTCTAAACTGTTTCCAGAGCATCTGTTCTACTCAAGCAATGTCCATGGTGGAGAACCAATCCTGAACAGGTTTCCATTTGATCACTCCTCCTACATGTTAGGTTCGGGCAGGAAATTTGAATTTGTCCAGTGTACGTCACATGGTGGATAATACCTTTTACAAGGCACCGAGGGATATTTGATATCTAGCAGACGGGGCACGCAGTTTAGCCTAATCCACGGATCGTTTCCATCATTTTTTGGTCCTTTCCCCTTTTTTGCTGGCAAAATGGGAACAGACGCCAATGTTTTTTTTAACGAAACCATTGAGCAAGAATGATTGAAAAACAAAATGGTGAATGTAAAAAAAGAAGAAGAAGCATATTACAGGCTGCCCCTGATGAAATAACACTACAAGTTTAATATTTTCATGTAGGAACAGCCTCTAAGATGGAAACTGGAACGGTACTTGGTAGAGCGCATACCTCCTCAAGCCTGAACAGTTTACGTTTTGTATCCCAAAAAGGTGGAATCAGAAGGTGGATCAGACTCGGCAACGGTTGCTCGAGTGAGATGTGCATGGAAGAAGTTTCGGGAACTGAGTGGCATGCTGATGAGGAGGAGAGTGTCGCTGAAGCTGAAGGGAAAGGTGTATGCTGCATGTGTGAGAAGTGTTATGATTTATGGGAGTGAGACATGGGTAATGAACGTAGAGCAGCAACGAAGGCTGGAAAGGGTGGAAATGCGAATGGTTCGATGGATGTGCGGAGTATCGTTGAGAGAGAGGAAGACAAATGATGAATTGTGGAAGATGATGGGAATATTGCCTGTGATTGATGCTGTGAAGAGGAACAGGTTGAGATGGTTTGGTCATGTATTGAGGAAGGATGAAAGTGACTGGATGAGAAGAGTGATGGAAGTTAATGTAGAAGGAAGTAGAGGACGGGGAAGACCGAGAAAGACTTGGCTAAAGATGGTGGAAGAAGAAATGCGGGCAAGGGGGTTAACAAGGAGAGATGCAGAAAATAGGGCAAAATGGAGAAGATTGTCATGGGGACCGCAAGGCTAACCCCCGCTCTAGCAGGGAACATGGCCTTAAAATGCATGTTGTATCCCACTGATAGACCGGATCTGCATCTACACCTGAACCAAAATCGAATGGACTTGTTATTGTCACTTAACCAACTCATCTACCGGGTTTTGTCATAATCCATACAAAACATTTTGAAATATCGTACTACTGTGTACTGTATATCGTTTTTGGCCCTATCTCTCAATGGTGAAGAATCACTTCAAAAATTATAGTATCCCGATCCGGATCTTCACTAAAATCTAATTAATTCATCCTCGTCACACACCCAAACTGTCTGCCAAGTTTTGTCCGAATCTGTGCATAATTTTGAGGTATCCTACTCACAGGCAGACAGACAGGTGAAAACGCAACCTCCATCCACCTTCGGCGACGAAAGTAATTACATATATCCTACAGTCCGCTGTTTAACCCTAATTGCCCTGGGAGAGGAGGGGTAGTTGGGGGAGGCACCCTCGACATTTTTCATGACTTTTTTTTTTTCTCTCGGGTCTTGCGCAAACTAATTTTGATACCTCATATGTCCAAATTGAACTTCCGGTCAGGTGGCACATGACAATTAGTAGGTGTCAAATGTCCTAAAAAAAAAACTGCAATTTTTGCACATGTTTATGTACAACAAACACATGTGAATAAGGGCTACATGCATTAGGACACTGATGGTGTAAATTAATTGGCCTGTAATATCTTCCGAGTGTTTCAGCATGTTGTTTGAGTCATACAGAAAAATTATAGAATAAGAGAATTGGGCAATAATTAGACAAATTACCATGAAAAAAAACAATTTTACCATCGTGTTCATTGCGTGATGATCGATCTATGCGCGTGCAAAGTTTCGAGTTCATCAGACCATCGGCCGAGATCAGTCAGAGAAAGCTCAAAGTCACCCGGTTCAGTTAGGGTTAAATGTTTTGTGCTTTTGTGTATTGCTGACTTGTTTGCTGACGAAGAGAATCTGCATCTTCTCTGATGTGTGTTGGTGATGACTGTGCTGCTGATGTGATCATATAAAACAGATAATCATCCATCCAAGGCGGTTCATCGATATTACTCTCACGACTCGAGCAATGTAAGGAAGGATGGAGAACTGATGATTTCTCTTCCGTAGTAAAAGAGCTCCAAACCTATCCAACAGAGTGTGTTCAGTTGTAGAGTGCTTTCCAAGTGGCTTAAGCACTCCATTTGAAACCGTCGATAAGGAATGGCTGGCTTGGCGAGCGCTAGCAAGCCGCTTGGTAATTGAACACACCCCTGATGTCCTGTAAATGACACACGCCCCTCGAAACATCGCTGCTCGTGCGTCATGACGTCATCAGTGGCCAAAACCGAAAATGGAGTCAAACAACAATCTGTGACCATGGTGGTGTTTCACATGTTTAAAAGAGACTCGTGCATCAGTCTTCTCATCTGTCGAGTCGACAGACTGAAGTGCACTTTATTTGTTTTTCTTGAAAAACAAGGCATTGCTGTTGTCATGCGAAACAATTTTAATTTAAATAAGAACATTATCGAATTACTGCATATTCTAAAGAATAAAGCTCCTTTGTGTTTATAATAAAAGAGTTTTTCTCATGAATATTCCGTTTTGGTGACCAGTCCCAGTGGTGTTATTGTTGGAGAGTCTGCTCCGAGTCTGCGAAGTCAGCGGTTCAAAGCCCAGCCGAGTCATACCAAAGGCAAAAATGGTACGGTGCTGCTCCTTTACTTGTCACTCAGCATTTAAGACGATAGAGCAGGAACCATAGGAGTCCCATAGGTTAGCATCAATGGCTAA